>NC_083403.1:137724792-138026397 GCF_020745735.1 Hemiscyllium ocellatum | reverse complement strand
GGGTGGGGAGTGAGGGGGTGCTGTCCCGGGTGAGATGCAGCCCTTCATCATGCTGTGCAGAGCTCACCTGGGACTGGAAGGAAGACTGTCGAGAATTCCTGCAGCCTGACATTCAGTCTTTCAACAAAGGGAATGGGTCAAAGATTCTGAAATTTAAAAAAGAAATATGGGGAGGAAATTATGACGCCCCCCCCCCCCCCATCCTCAGCGAATTGCAATCACATATCTGTTTAGCTTAGTGAAGGAACTAGAGAAACGGGTGCAATTTCCATTTTTCTTAAAGAAGATCATTTAAGAGGTGGTTGAGATGCAGCACCCCAGACTAACTATATCATCTTGCTGTTAGAGTGGACCCTTAACCGAAGGGAACTTGCTGTTTCCAGCCGAGTCAAATTGCAAGTCAAGGAACGAAAACAAAGCAGAAATTGCCGCAAAAGCTCAGCAGGTCTGGCAGCATCAATGGAGGGAAAGCAGAGTTAACTTCTCGAGTCGAGTTCAGAATTAGGATATATGAAAGAATGCAAATCTCCCCAACAAAGGAAAAACATACCCGCTCCCTCCCAAAATAAGCCGAAATAAAACAGCTGGAATGAGACAGTTTCTTTTATTAGAATTCCATCCTTAGTCAGAATTCGTTTGCGAGGTGTTTCTGTGGCCCAGAGTTGTGGCTGAAAACAAACTGTTGAGGAAGAAAAAAAAAGTTATTTTTCTTTTCAGGGGAGAAGGGTTTTGGTGGGATCAGGTTTGAGCCAATCAGATTCGCAGTGGGATCGTGCTGCTCCGCGGATGCCTGAGCATTGCTGGAGTCTGAACAGCTCTGTCTGTGTGTGTGTGTGTGTGTGTGTGTCTCTCTGTCTCTCTGTCTGTCTCTAATGTAAAACCAGGACGAAGGTGTGTGTGTGTGTGTTTGTGTGCACGCATCGCTCAGTCACCGAGCTGCAACTCCCCTGCATTTGGAAGTCGCCTCCCTGGCGGAATGGAGAGCCCGAGGAGAGCCGTAGCGCTGATGTGCTGGACGCTGTGTTGCTGCTGGGATTTCCTGGAAGCGGCCACTCTGGGATCCCTGCACGGTTCCTCTTCCCGGGACGGTGCCGGTTCCACATCAGCGCTGCACAGCCGCCCTCGGGGCCCCGGCTCGGTGGTGCCCCATGACTACATGCTGTCACTTTACAAGAGTCTGTCGGAGCCCGAGAGGAGAGGGAGGAACAGCAGCGTTCTCCGGGCCCGCAGCCGTGCCAACACTGTCACCAGCTTCGTGGAGCAAGGCAGCGGTGGGTACACAGGGGCAGGGGAAGGGGGCATTCGGTTAACTCACAGACAGCCCGCCGTTTAAATGGGAAGGCGCTTTTTAGCAGTAGCTCAGTGGCGCGAAATACGAAGATGTAGTGTCCATCTCTCTTAGCTCAATTCTGCCCAGTCCCCTAAACCAAGCGGGAGTTAGTGTGATCTCTCGATAGTTGAAACATTAACCTGATCTCGAGCAAACTGCACCCATCCTCCGTTTGGGGTAGATCCCGAGGAAGGGAAAAAATTACTTCAACAATTCTTCAAATGTGCAGTTCCCACCAGAAGCAGTTGCGTTGGCTGCGCCAATGGCGTGTGGTCAGATTTGTTTGTTTTCTCTCTGTTTCACTTTATAGTTTTTGTGCGTGTGTGTGTATGTGTGTCTGCGTGTGTATCTGTATGTGTGTGTCTGTGTGTATGCGTGTGTCTGTGTCTGTGTGTGCATATATGTGTATGTGTCTGTGTATGTGTATGTATATCTGTGTGTCTGTATGTCTGCGTGTGTTTGTGTCTATATCTGTATGTCTACATCTGTGTCTGCGTATCTGTGTGTGTCTGTGTTTGTGTGTCTCTGTGTCCGTGTATCTGTATGTCTGTGTGTGTGTGTCTGTGTGTGTATCTGCGTATCTGTGTTTGTGTGTCTCTGAGTCCGTGTATCTGTGTGTCTGTGTGTGTGCGTGTCTGTGCATGTGTTTGTGTGTCTCTGTGTCCGTGTATCTGTATGTCTGTGTGTGTGTGTCTGTGTGTGTCTGTCTGTGTGTGTGTTTGTGTGGGGGCGGGTAGCGGGTGGGGAATATAAATCCCTGTCGGTTAGTTGTCACGAATCTCCGGGATTTGCAGTAGTGGACTATCCCTCAGAAAGTGCTCAGCTAGGTGCGTGAGGGGCGACATGTGCCGTGGGGTCTGCTTCATGTGGGAGAACGCATTGAGGAAAAACTGACGCGTGACGTTTAAATGCAACAACTTTTGCAACATTGAATGACATTGAGACAAACACGACCCCCGGGTTCGCTTTAATACTCGGCGCTAAACAGACGCTCAAAGATGGTCTCGGTACAAAAAGCCCTTCCAGCTGAAATTTGCAAGAAGTGTGTTAGTGAGGGGCGTGTGCGGGGGAAGATTAATGTTGAAAAGGGAGTGATGGCCTCCTTAACGGAATGGACTTTAAGCCGCAAGGTAATGTTGAATTCGGATTGCTGTCAACTTATCGAGCTGCTATGAAGTTATACCCCAGATCATTGCAGTCACTCTCTTTGTGCTGAGCACGACCGTTAAAGGTGCGGAGTACTGTCTTTACACGGACTATAGTCTGAGAATAAAGAGTAAGCCATTCAGGGGGAGATGGGGAAGAATGTCTTCACTCAGGGAGTTGTGGACCTGTGGATTTCTCTCCCCCAGGAGGCTGTTGGGGCCAGTTCATTAGATACATTCAAGAGGGAACTGTGAGTGACTCTAACGGCTAAAGGTGAATGGGGAGAGGGTGGGAATGGGGATACAGTGATTGCGTGATCAGCCATGATCTTATTGAATGGTGGGGGCAGGCTCGAAGGGCCGAATGGCCTACTCCTGCTCCTATTTCCAAAATAGCAGCAGCTGACGTTTTATCGGGCCGCGCAGTTCCATGTCCCAGCGCATTTCAGTTTCACTGTCTTTGAGGACAGGAATTTCTCTCCGTAAGCAAGCTAAAGACTCCTCGGAATAAGACATGGCCGAGTTAAACTGGGTACCATCTGGGTTATATTAATCTCTGCTGGAGCACCATTACAACATGGGGCAATGGAGTTGACTAATTTCAGGCGGAAATACTATTCTGTTGTATCCCTCTGCGGAAGCGAGGTTCCAAATCGTCACCGCTAAACGATCGACCTGTGATAGAAACCCTCTGTGAGTCTGCGGTAGAGGTGACATTGGCTATATCCTCTTACACTATACCCTGGCTCCCCAACTCACTCACACCCGACCCCAGGACCACCCGGAACTCCGTTCGGACTGACTAATCTGCATCAAATCTCCAGTGACATTAAATAGGACTCTTCTGGTCCAAATGTCATTTGAAAATTATGCAGATACCTGTAAAAGAATAAATAATTATTCAGCAAGACAGGCTTTTCAAAGAGGGTGCGATGTTTGGACGCAGTTTGACAAGTAGCCTGTCAATATTCCACATATTTAATGTGGAACTTTTTCTTATCAATAATCATACAGCTGTAAACAATGCGTATAAACTGTCTGAAAGGCTTTGCTCGGAAGCTATAAGAATAGGGACCATCCTGGCTGTTGATCCTGTGTCTTGGAGATGCTGCAACATCACCGTTTCTTAACGCACTACCACTCACAGTGAAAAAAAAAGCCACAGTTGACCAACTAACAGTCCGCAATCAGTATCCAGATATTAACTCTAATCTTCTCAGACATCCGAGTATTCTAATGCAGTAATGCCCTGGAGAGTGGCCACCCAGGTGCACTTCACTTGACCCCTGACAAAACAAAGATCTGCAGACGCTAGAAATGGGCAACAAAAGCAGAAATTGCTGGAGAAACTCAGCAGTTCCGTTCTGAAGAAAGGTTATTGGACCCAAAACCTTGACCCTGCTTTCTCTCTCCGTCGATGTTGCAGAGTTTCTCCAGCTGTTTCTGTTTTGGGGACATACAGTCGGGTTGCCTCCCAGTTCAGTGTAATACCGGACGCCTAGATCTTGGGCTGTGAGAAATCACTGTAGTTTTCTCCTAGTTTGTACTGAACCTTGCAGCTTCGAGATTAGTGAAACAGTTCAGTTAAGTCCAATGTATTTTTTTCAAAAAGGGAAGCATGTGTCCTGAGGGTACAGAGGAGGTTCGCTCGGTTGATTCCGGAGTTGAGGAGGTTGGTTTAGGAGGAGAGATTGAGTAGACTGGGATTATATTCATTGGAATTTTAAAAAATGACGGGGGATCAGATACAAACATATAACATTATGAAGGGGTTAGATAAGATGGACATATAGAGGATGTCCACACTGGCAGGGGATACTAGGACAAGAGGGCAGAGCCTGAAAATTAGGGGGAACAGATTTAGGGCCGAATTGAGAAGGAACTTCTTTAGCCAGAGAATTACAAATATGTGGAATTCCCTGCCCAGGGAAGGAGTTGGCGCTACTTGAGTACACGTTTTTAGAGCTAAGGTAGCCTTTTTTTTTAACAGTAAAGGAATTAAGGGATACGGTGAGAGGGTGGGGAGGTGGAACTGGGTCCATGAAAAGATCAGTCATGATCTGATTGAATGGTGGAGCAGACTAAGATGGACCAGATGGCCCACTCCTGCTCCTAGTTCTTATCTTGTTATGTTTGAAATGTGGAGAACCTGTGCAGGTGGGTGGTTCAGTGAAACTCCGTGTCGATTCTGGGTGAGTTGTGATGATTGTTCACTCCCGGCATCTGTCTCTGGTTTTGCTACCAGTGTGTAAACGGTCGCAGATACACCACACAGAGTGGTGACTCCAATAATTAATCATTTAAAAACACCGGCTGGCGAAAAACTCTAAGTCTGAGCATGACATCAATATTAGAACATTTCTCAATTGTTTGGACCTTGTTAAATAATGAAAAAAAGATTTATTTCATTAAATGCAAGTATTGCAGAAATCGGATTAAAGTGTAGTATTTTGGTAACTGAGCAATTGACTGGTCCCCGAGAAACTCGGCGAAAAATCAACATTGCAGTTTCTGCATGTCCGCGACTAAACCGTGTACCCTAAAATTATTCAGCGAGAATCCTTTCGGAGGGATTTTGCATTTCCAATCATGCGCTGCCTTAGCCCCACGGAATATCCGAGCAGATTTTGCTCCGACACACAGCACCAGGGTTTCAGCAAGTTTGCTTGCTCTTGTCCATCTCATTCCGCCACCGTGAGTCGGGAATCTCTTGTTTTCTTTTTGAGATTCACTAGTTTGAGATGCTGAAATTCTCCGACATAGCTGCTCCCGCTGGTTAGTAGCGACCATTTTATGGGCCTCAATTGAAAAATAGACAGATGCATCGACTTATATAGCGCCCTACTCAACTTCAGTTGGCCCCATAAACGCTTCACAATGGAACGCTGATAGAAAGTGCCCTTGTTGTGAATCAAAGCATGGTATTTACTGATAATGTTGGTAAACAGGGGCTCGGGAATGTGCTTGAGATTGTAGCAGCCGAGGAACAATGACCAAACCCGGACTGTCTGAGCGAGATGCACAAAGCCTCAATGTTCACTTATACCAGAGCAAATGGAAATCATAACGCTTTACCAGTGCTCAATTCTTCTCTGGACAGGTCTCTGTTGCTAACGTTCTGGGAAAGTATTTCTTCTTTCAAGCACCAAAATATTTTGTAAACAGGTTGGGTCTGGAAGTTGATAAAAGGACAGTGCTCCCGTTTAAAACCATTCCAGCCGAAAAGCTTAGCGATCAGAGGATTTTCTGTTAAAGTGGACGGTGAGACACGGGTCTTCAGCAATGTTAGTGCACACCCTAAGTCAGCAGCAACACACCATTCACGGGGTAAAACCCTCCCGTTCACAAACCACCCGTTTCACCTGAAAAGCACATGAGGAACTGAACATTGCTGCTCCCCTCTCTCGTGATCAGTGTAAAAGCAGTGTAAAATATTAGGATTTTTTTGTGATGAAGTGGTAATGTCCTTACCCGTAACACGGGAGACCTGCAGTGGTAGTGCCTGTACCTCTATACCAGGAGACTCGGGTTCAACTCCCACCTGCTCTAGATGTTCGTCATAACATCTCTGAGCAGGGTGACTGGAAAATATCTCAGAGCGGCGTAAAGCTGGAAAGTTGCTGCCTTTTTCCATACAGAGTACCGCCTGTTTAGGTCGGATGTCTTGTTTTGCCCGGCCCTGTGTCATATTTGTTGAGCTCGTGAATAACTTGAATTCACACCAAACTCAATTTGCGCGTTCACATTTCACAACCGAAAATAGCCCGCAGGAAATAGAAAAGAACCGACCAATGACTGTGCTGTGTGTAATTTTTATAGAGTAGCTGATTGCTGAGCTCATGAAGTGGTCGTTTGAGTTCTACACAGTCTGAAACCGCAGCCAGAAGGCAATAAAATCAAGTTAATTATTCCACATCTAATGCAAAACAGTGCAGTATTTAACCCGGATTGGATCGACGGGTTGTCCCAATACATTCGGACAAACTCAGTTGACATAGTCCCTGGGTGTGAGTCTAGCAGGCATGTTGAACAGCCCATTCAGTGGAAAGTAACTCAAGACACAACGGGGACACCACAGATGACATTTTGGCCTTGTATTTCACAACTTGGATTTGGTGTACCTTTTGACGTTCAGTAAAGTTGCTCGGATTTCAACTGCAATGGGGAGTAAAGGAAGAGGCGAGGGGGATCCAGCTTCCAAATGATTGCTATAGTCTGGTACCTGCAGGCTAGCGGCGCTTCAACAAGTTAGTTTTCATTTTGAAATTTTATTTGCACAGTACACTAGCTGCGGCCGGCCAGCCCGGAGTCAGTCCTCTGAACTGAGGACATTCTAAACCCCCTGTTCATGTTTTGTTTTGCAACAAGGTAGATTTTCATTCTGACCCCGACTCACGTGTTAGGGCGGATAAATAATTACAGTAATAAATGCGGGAACCAAATTAAATAAGCCTTAGCTAAAGATCCAGCAAACTCTTCAACCCTGCACCATGCTCCTGCCAATGAACGAAATGGGGAAAAAGACGTGATTTCAGTGAAATATTGCTGAAGTGAGTTTAAGAGCGGGAACTGCTGCAAATGTGTTGCTGGTCAAAGCACAGCAGGCCAGGCAGCATCTCAGGAGTAGAGAATTCGACGTTTCGAGCATAAGCCCTTCATTACCTTAAGAGCGGGAACTGCTGAGGTGATTCCGGAAGGAAGAAGATTTGAATAACAGGCTGTGAATTCAGCATTCAATGCTACTGGGAAACTGACCCGGTCATCCGTTTGTTTAAAGCATTTGTAATCTCCCTCTGTCTCTCTCCTTCATAATTGTTATTCAACGTTCACACAAAAAAGTTACATGACCGGCAGGAGCCAGCAACGGTATCCAGGTAATTAATTGTATCTGGTTTCAATCTTGGGGAATTATCAGAAAGGAAACTGCGGTTCTCCAGAAGGCAACATGCTAACGTGAAATTGACGTGTGCATCTCTGTGTAAAAAATGAGGTCTGCAGATGCTGGAGATCACAGCTGCAAATGTGTTGCTGGTCAAAGCACAGCAGGCCAGGCAGCATCTCAGGAATAGGGAATTCGACGTTTCGAGCTGCCTGGCCTGCTGTGCTTTGACCAGCAACACATTTGCAGGTGTGCATCTCTGTGTTAAACCGAAGGGAATGTTGTACCATCAGCGCTAGGGCTCCAGTCTTTCTCTCCAGGAACCAGAGAGTATCCCTGGGAACGAAATTAAAGGATTTTCGTTCAGAAATGCTATAGAAATGTGACCGTAATTAAGGGTTCTCTTTTTTTCAAAAAAAGGCAAAAATCTCTGAGTCTAAAACGTCTGACCCTTCCTTTGAATACGCCAAGAGAGGGTGTGACACACTAAAACTCTCAGATTAAACAGAAAATAGCAGCCGGTGATGTGGAGGTGCCGGTGTTGGGCTGGGGTGGATAAAGTCAGAAGTCACACCAAGTTATAGTCCAACCGGTCTATTTGAGCGCTGCTCTGAAAGCTTATGATTTCAAATAAACCTGTTGGACTGTAGCCTGGTGTCGTGTGACTTCTGATTTTGAACAAAAAAGAGACCAGCGGAAGAGAGAGTTATGGCCTCGCTCGGTTTATATTCCGAACACGGAGCTAACGCCAAATCATTCCTCGCTCCTCTTGTTGGATCTGGTTGAAATCTGCAGCCACTTTCAGTTGTTTATGTTTTTTTTAAACTAAACTATTCCTGGGTAAACCCAGAAAGCAACTCGCACCTTCACTTCCAAAGCGACTGAAACTCCACAGTTGGGTTTGCACTGAGTATAAATACAAGCTAGTAACAGCGCAATGCTTTAAGCGCTGGACGTCTGAAATGAAGCAGAGAAAAAAACCATGCAGGTCATTTAGCGACTGAAAAGGAAAAGCATGTATTTTGTTAATTCCGGGTGCTTGGTCTTTATCCCAGTGTACCCAGTACAGACTCTGACGGACCGAGTATCTACTGGTGTTCTTTTTTCCCAAATGTGACCGTATTCTCTCTGGCCTGGTACAACAGGAGACGTTCAAAGTGGAAATGCTTAGGAACAAATTAAATATCGTAGCTGTTTGGATTTTGTGGGCTGCTCTCAGTTCTAACGTAGAAATAAATGCGCTCGCTCATTACCGTCCTATCAATGTTATTCATAGCGACATTTGTGGCAGTCTCTCACGAATCCTTTTAACTACATATGGCATTCGGCTGGAATTCGATCAATAATCGACTTACACCATCGCAATTTATTCTATTACTGATGTTCCACTGTACTGTGATCTATCATTGAGGATTTAATAAGGAAGATTTGCTTTATTAAAAGAAAATTGGCCACTACAGATGAATTTCCACTTGCCACGACATATTAGGTCAAACCGAGTGTTCTGGTGCGAACAGCTGTAATGAACAGCTTAATCATTCCGTACTGTGAAATGGATAAGTGCCTTTCACCAGTGCCTTGGCGCTTCCTCGCTTTCCTTTGTTGTTAATTATTCTTGCGCCCCCGAACCTGCGGAAGGGATGGCCAATGCATCACGGCGCCTTCACATCATCGCCCAGTTTCCCGGGTTCCCGGCCAAGCGATATTTGAACGAAAGTGTTGTCCCCCTTGTACGGTTTGTGTGTGTGCCTCGTTTCCTCTAATATTCGGCAAGATGAGAGATTTGCTCAGGGCGATGGTATTCCACGCTGAGCGTTAGAAACCACCGAAAAAGAAAATGTAACGCGAGGCTAGTCTCTAAAGCGTAATATCCTGACATAGGAGACAACTAATTCGTTTGGTAGTTGATCATTAAAAAAACTGAATGTCCAGTAACATTTCATATCGAATACTGTGTGCCCCGAAACGGCGGATGAGGGGTGCAGGGTGAGTTTAATTAATACTTTTCCTGACACTGAAATGCATTCACATCGACAAAGATCCTTCCCTTTTTTTTAAAAAACTACTTCGTCCTAGTTCCGGCACGAATTTGAGAAGGCATTTTTGTTTAATTGCATGCACCTTATTTGTTCTCATCATTGGGTACATTTTATTTAAAGCAGTACAGCGCTCATTGCGAGTACACGTCGGTGACGCGCTGGACTGGAGAGATCAGAAAGACAGGCGTCTGTGTGTTGAGTTAGCTGGGGACTAAAGGAACAACTTTACAATTGGCCTCAGCACTCATGTGTTATGAAGGGAAACTAAGTGAAGTCGCTCTATATCAGCTCAGTGACCAATACTTTGTATGGTATGATATGCCAATACTGCACGCAAAACAAACGTTTTTCTTGGTACATGTGCAGATAAAAATAAAATGCTGTATGTTGTACCTGCGGGGAAGTTGGACACCACGAGATGGCCAGATTTGTAACGCCCCCAGTCGCCCAATATTTTTTATTTATTACCTAAACTCACATCCAAGCAGCAAGAGTAGCGCATTCAGCCCCTCTAACCTGCTGATGTGTTTGTAATTTAAGAACCACCTATACCCGTGATAATATTTCAACCCCTTGCTTTACAGGAATGTATTCACCCTGACTGAAACATAGTCAAAGACTCAGCTTCCACTAACAGGAAGAGAGTTCCAAAGACTCATAACCCTTTGACAGACAAAACCAAATCGCCCAATCTCTGTTTTGAACAGAAACCAATAGTTCGAGTTCTTCCCTTAAGAGGAAATACTCTCTCTAACCTGCTCAGAATCCTTTGGATCTTGCGATGGCCTAGTGATATTATCTAGAGACTTATTATAGACACCCAAGTAATATCCTGGGTACCCGGGTTTGATTCCTACTGCAAAACATCTGGAATTAAGAGTGCAATGACGACCATGGGGGCATCCCCATCTGGTTCACTAATGTCCTCGAGGGACGAAACTGCTGGTGCCTGGACTGGCCCACGTGGCAATGCCTGCATTCTGTATTTTCTTTCTTAAAGGTCACCTCCTTCTCTTCTAAACTCAGGTGGACACAAGTCCAACCAGCCCAATGTTCCTCAAAGGGATCTATTTCAGATCTTAGACTGGTGAACAGCCTCTGAACTGTAATGGCTCAGATCTCAGTAAGATGGAGATAAATGAACCAGGAAGTTAAAAAAAAATGACTTCAGCAGAAGAGACAAAACAAAGAATTCATAAGAAAAATCCAAGTAGATTTATTCGCTCGACGCTTTATTTTCTATGGGAATGTAATGACTACTGTAATAATGAAGTGTTTAGTGATTAGGTTTACAACTATGGACAGACACGATGATTGTTAATGAAGGTTTTGTGTATTTCCTATGTTCGGGGTTTCCAATTTTTAAATATTCCTTCTTGGCATCTGGATGGTCCTGGGAAGACTATATCCATTGCCTTTCTCTCGTTTTTTTTAGACGATGAGGATGGAGGTTCTCTTTGAACCTCTACAATTCTTGTCCGGATGGGCCTTCCAATATTTGTGGGAAAGTGAATTCCAGATGTTAGGCGAAAGTGAGGACAGCAGATGCTGGAGATTAGAGTCATGATTAGAGTAGCGATTTCCCTGCTCCTCGGATGCTGCCTGACCTGCCGCGCTTTTCCAGCACCACTCTAATTCCAGATATTAACCTGCAGTTTCTGAAGCAACGACAAGTGTGTCTACATCGGGGGTAATGTGCAAAGTAAAGGAGAAGCCATTCTTGTCAATGCGGGGATGGTTAAAGAGAAACTCTGTCAAATGAGTAACTGGCATCCATCCTGCAGAAGGTACAGTCATTATGCATAGATGATGGGGGAGATCCGTGTTGTGCCCAATGGCAGGAGTGCCAACCAGGCTCTCACTCTGGCCTGGGTTTGACCTTCTTGAGGGTTGTTTTAGTTGCACACAGCCAGACGAATGATCATTATTTAATCTGATTTATTGTAGTCACATTATGACATCACTCCCAAATCTTACTTTATTCTTGTCAATGAATATTGCTGGTTCCTCATGGTTTTAGTTAACGCTGACTCTCTGGATATTATGGTAGGAATTTGGTGATGATGATTTGATGGGCCGGGTGCTGGCAGGTGGGACTAGATTGGGTTGGGATAACTGGTCGGCATGGACCGAAGGGTCTGTTTCAGTGCTGTACATCTCCATGATTTTATCAGGTCAAGGACTGTCAATCTCAGCTCCCGTACCTTTATGCAGCTGACCTGCAGCTGTCACTCTCGCGGATACCTTAAAAAAAACATTAATATGCAGTGCTTACAGTTCTCGTACGCTCAACTTAGCTTGGGGTATGTCTACAGAGGCCACAGTCACTACGACGAGATCAGGTCCGTTAGGGGAAGCTGTTTTTATTTGGCTACGCGGGGATAGAATTGGGTGAAAAGGTAAAGGTATGGTGTCACAAAGCTTACAAACAGGTGACTCGGATAGAAACCACAGTGACTTATAGCTGCACAGAAAGTCCAAAGTGCTCCTTCAGTTTAGTGAACCCCTGTTGTTAACAACTTAAATGTTTCGCAAAAGTCTACAACATAAATATGCAGCAAGGAGGGTAACATTAAAAAAGAGGGGTGGGAATGGCGGGGTGTCGACAGGCAGGTTAACGGTATAAGACATCAGCTAAATTTAAACTTATATAAAAAATGTTTTTGAACAATGAATAGCAATCCTTTCTAAAAAAAAATGCAACCATTTTAAGCGTGTAAAGTTATATTTAGAATCATAGAGATGTACAGCATGGAAACAGACCCTCCGGTCCAACCGTCCATGCCGATCAGATATCCCAACCCAATCTAGTCCCACCTACCAGCACCCGGCCCATATCCCTCCAAACCCTTCCTATTCATATACCCATCCAAATGCCTCTTAAATGTTGCAACTGCACCAGTCTCCACCACATCCTCTGGCAGCTCATTCCATACACGTACCACCCTCTGCGTGAAAATGTTGCCCCTTAGGTCTCTTTCCCCTCTCACCCTAAACCTATGCCCTCTAGTTGTGGACTTCAGCTATAATTAAATTTATTTAAAAAGGTCCAATTGGATGTTTTCCAATATATTTCCCTGAACACTGAATAGCATTTATTTTTAAAAATTACAACCATTTTAAACACGTTCTTGATTGTACTTAAACTTGGATGTTCAGCTTTTTTTCGCTTGATTTTAATCGAATATTATTTTAATTTCTAAAACCCGAAAGAACTGCGGATGTTGTATGTCAGAAACAAAACAAAAATTGCTGGGAAAAGCTCGGTAGGTCTGGCAGCAGCTGTGGAGAGAAATCAGAGTTAACGTGTTGGGTCCAGCGACTCTTCCTCAGAGCACAGACACTGCCAACTTACTGCAGATGCTGGAATCTGTACTGAAAATAACAGCAAAAGACAGTGCTGGAGATCACAGCGGGTCAGGCAACATCCATGGAGAGAGAGTCGGTCAACGCTTCGACTTTTCATCACCTGCTGAGCTTTTCCAGCAATTTCTGTTTTATTTTTTGGTTGTTGATTTTAATTTCTTCCGTGTGCAATTTTCTCCCATTTCTGGATTCACGGTCCGTGCTGAGTTTCAGTCTCTGGTCTTTTTTTCTCTCTCTTGCAGACGGAATCTCCGTGGGTAAGAGGCAGAGGTATCTGTTTGATATCTCCAAGCTGCAGGACAGCGATGAGCTGGTGGGAGCTGAGCTGAGGATTTTCCGGAAATTGCCGGCCGACCTGCAGGAGGCGCTCTCCCGGGGAGGGAGCGTCTATCGGATGTTGCTGTATCCCTGTGTGGAGCCGGGCAATCGGAGCCCGGGGAGGGTGGATTCGCGGACAGTTGACATCCTGCACACCCATTCATCCGAGTGGCAAGTGTTCGACGTGTGGGCATTACTGAAAAGCCACATCAGTGCAAGCGTGCTGTGTTTCGATGTGGAACTGATTTCCGAATACTCCCAGGAGGTTTTAGACCCCAGACTGCTGGGATTTAATCGCTCTGATCTGCAGCCCCAGGAGAAAGCGCTTCTTGTAGCGTTCAGCAACACCAAGAGAAGGGAAACTCTCTTCCGGGAGATCAGAGATAAGATCAAGTCACTGGGTGGATCGTTCTCGCTGCAAGCCAGTAATGAACCCAGTGTCAAGCGCCGGAGGAAAAGAAGAACTGCTTTTACAAGCAGACCCAGCAGAGGTAGTGGGAAAAAAGTCAAATCGAGATGCAGCCGGAAACCGCTTCATGTTAATTTCAAGGAGCTGGGCTGGGATGATTGGATCATCGCGCCTTTGGATTACGAGGCGTACCATTGCGAAGGGATCTGTGATTTCCCACTCAGATCCCACCTGGAGCCCACTAACCACGCCATCATACAAACGCTGATGAACTCCATGGAGCCGGACTCCACGCCACCGAGTTGCTGTGTTCCATCCAAACTCAGCGCCATCAGTATTCTCTACATTGACTCGGGCAACAATGTGGTCTATAAACAGTACGAGGACATGGCGGTGGAAGCGTGTGGCTGCAGGTAGCGCCCGGCCGAATGGCCGACGAGAGGCCAGGGGCATCCCCGAAGCGGATTGGACACGAAGCTGAGCGCTGCTGGGGGCTGACTCACGCTCAGAGGCGCCGGGTTGCAGTGAGGCGCTGGGAGGCAGGTTCGCCTCCAGACCGAGGGGGAATGCAGACTGGGTGTATGTGTGTGTGTGTCTGTGTGTGTGAGGGGAGCCTGTAGCAATAACAGAGAAAGACACATGTCCCCCTGTTCCCCCAGCATGTGGCGGATTGAATTATAAGTCACATATCAACACACAGACACACAGGGTCCATCTGAAATGGGGCGAAGGACTGACTCCAATGTAGCAGTTGATGCTCAGAAATGTTCAGCAAAGTCCTCTGGGGACGGGACTGACAGGTTGGGAAGTTCACTTAAATGCAAAATCCACTCCATCTGCTCCCTGTAGCGTGACTTAGCGCCCACTTTCAGTCATTATTTGCAATTTGATCACTGAATTGCCCCAGCGAGGGCATCCCTTTAGCGGACCGTCTGGTTTTGATCATTACTAACATGTGCTAACTAACGGGAGGCAGCTGCAAGCGGAAGACCCAGACTGCTGGCATTGAACAGCTTTATCCTTGCGGAGACCACATCTTTCCATCTCACAGATTAACATTTAACCAATCTATTTGGGAATTGTCAACATCGCAATCGCACTCCCAACCCGTCCCATCCATCTAAACGAAAACTAGATTTAATAAATTAGCACCTGAATTCAGGGAGCCGCGCTGTCCTGTTGAATTACAATACAGTGATTCGTAGGTAGTGAAAAGAAAATTACCTCGTGACAATTCTAAATTCGGTCTGCACATTGTAGGAGTGAATATCACAGAAAAGTGGTATCAATGTTAAATTCCGGGGGTGGAAAGGGTTTCTTTGAATGAAGTGTTAATGGATACGCTCTTTCTGTATTCGCTGACATGTGGGCGTGCTGCCTACATTTATTAACAATGCCGACTGTCATAGAGACAGTAGTGTTGAGGTGCTCTCGTAATCCGTCCGCAGTTCGGCGCCCACAGTGCTGTTAGGAAGGACATTTCAGGATTTTGACCCCGCCACAGTGAAGGAACAGCGGGATGCTGAGTGATTTGGAGGGGAACTTGCAGGGGGTGGGGCATGCTCCCATATTTCTGCTCCCCTTGCCATTTTTTTTAGGCGATAGAGGTTGGAGATTTGGAAGGTGTGCTAAAGTAACCTCAAAAAGTTGCTTCACAGCCTCTTGGAGTTGGCATACGGTCCTGCCTGTGTGTATGTGGGGGGCGTGCGGGAGGGGGGAGGGAGTGGGAGGGAGAGAGCGGGGGTGTTGAAGGGCCGGACAGAGTCAGTATTGAAGGTGGTGGATTGTTTTTTCTCCTGGTTGGTCTCCTTGAGTGATGTTGCACCTGCACCCATCCCGGAAACTAAAGGATATCCCATCGCCCTCCTGACTTGTAGATGGTGGACGGGCACTGGGGAGTGAGAATGTACCAGCCACAGAATTCCCAGACTTAAACCTGCTCTTGTGAGCACAGTATAGGACTGCTTTAATGATTTCGCCTCTCGGGTATCCCGGTCAATGGTAGCGCTTCAATGGAGCGTTATCTCCAACACACACACACACACAAAAACATGAAACAGGGACCAAGGTGCATAATTCTTTGAAATTTGTGCCACATGTAGACAGAATGAATAAAAAGGCATTTGGCGCGCTTGCCTTCATTGCTCAGTCCTTTGAGTATAAGAGTTGCAACTTTATGCTGAGGTTGTACGGGATATTGGTGAGACCTCTACTGGAATACTGTGACCATTCTGGTGACCAGTTACAGGAAGGATATTATTGAGCTGGAGAGGGTTCAGAAGAGATTGACCAGGATGTTGCCGGCTGTGGAAGGTTTGAGTTATGAAGAAAGGCTGGATAGACTGGGATTTTCTCACAGGGCCGTAGGAAGTTGAGATGTATCCTTCTAAAAGTTTATAAAATCATGCGAAATATAAATAGGGTTAATGGTAAGTGTCTTTTCCATAGGGCGGGAGATTTCAAGATTAGAGGTCACATTTTTAAGGTGAGAAAAGAGAGATTTTAAAAATCCAGGAGGGACTTTTTCACAGTGGGTATTTGGCGCGTGGAATGAACCTCCTGAAGAAGTGGTGGAGGTGGGCACAATGTTTAAAAAGACCCTTAAATGAACACATGAATAGGAAAGGTTTGGAGGCGCCTGGGCCAGGAGCAGGCGGGTGGGACTATTTAGTTTGGGATTATGGTTGGCATGGACCGAAGAGTCTGTTTCCGTGCTTCACGACTCCATCATTGAGAACACCAATCTTGCCTGCACTTATCTACTGTTTTCTTTTAACAGTTTATTTTACTGGCACACTAACTGAACCTATTCGACTCATATGAAAAGAATGTGCGAATTGTTTTATTTGCAAAGTGAGGCATTCGCTTTAAGTAGGCAAGATCGATTGTTCACAGAGCATCATTTGGAGTCAATAATAGTCAATAAAATGTGGTCTGTTTGATTTTTAATACAATAAATGCAAGTAAATTGCTGAAGAACTTGGACTTGCATGTCCCTAATTCAGTCTCTAGTGGAGTTCCAAAGTCTTCCCATGTAGTGAGTTATTTTTGATGCGGGGTCACTGATGTACACAATACGCAAGCAATTCTACTCTCCAGGACAAGCTGCATTGAAATGAGTGACCGAGAAGCTTGTTTCTTTCTCCTCTTGTTAGAGGAGGCAATGTTGCTAAGCAATTCTGGCAGAATTATTGCCGAGAATGAAATGAACTCAGAAGTGTAAATGGTCGAAGTGTTGACTTTATTTTTTTTGGAAAAAAAAAGCAAAGAACCCAAACAAATGCAGCTACAAAATCATGTTGGAGCCTTACATTTGTATAACAGTTACTGTACAATGAAAGTGCAGTTCAAATGAGACCCATTCCTTTAGAATGAACAAGAATCTCTCCATTTAAGTTTCACGAGTGAGATATGAATATTGCACTTGTCACAAAAATGGAATTCCATAATTCAGATGAGGAGGTGATTTATTCGCTGAAATGTTCTTATTTAATGTATTCCTTTTCGTGTAGCATTGTAAGACAACGCTTACTTCAGACGGCAGAGGAGTTGGCTCATGGTCATAAATTAAACTAGCTGCATATTTTAAACACTAACTCGGGTGAAATGAAAGTAGTCATGGACCTGTGCCTGTATTATGGGTTGGACGATCCAGTTGGGCCGACAAGAAAACCTTGCTCCATTGTTGTGATGTGTTCAGTTGTGAGGAACTCCGATTTCGAGGGGCAGGTTTCTGGACCGGAAACAGTGCTTTAAGTAAAGGTGACCCCACTCCTCTCGCCCTGTCAGTCCCTGCCTTTCAGATCATAAAGCAAACCAACAGTACTAGTTCCAAAAATCAGCGGGCAACCCCCCCCCCCCCCCCCCAATTCATAGATCCCCAGAAATGCTTGGGGATTTGTATTTGTAGAAATGCCACTACAGAGGAAACGCGGCGTCTCACTGTCCCTTTAACTCCCGTGCTCTTCCAGCACCGTGCTGTTTAAAACCTCAGCTGAGATACTGAGGCAAGTCAAAGTCTGCCGCACGATACCACAGAGAGCTTCTGTGCTCTGGAAGTCTGCGGGGTGGGGGGAGAAAGAAAGGGGCGGGGGCGGGTTGGGGTTCGAGGCGACATCCTGCTATCCCCCACCCCCTCCCCGTGCTGAACTGCTTGGCTGGTTCCTGTCTGAGAGGATTGCTGTAAGATGATGACAGTGTATGCGTTCAACTTAGACTTCCGTCTCGACGAGAGAGCAATTGGCTGTGAAGATGAGTGCACTGTTATAGGTGTCACTAACCATTCTGTCGTTCATTATCTCTTGTGCTGGTTAAGGTCAGACTTTCCGCCTGGGGCCCAAGGTCATGGGCGCAGATGAAGTGTATTTACTGTAGCGTTCCAACTTCGCCCCAAGAAATCATAAAACAAGTGGGGATTTCAACTCCAACGCTTTTCCAAACTATTATTTGCAAGGTATGGTGCGCGCACCTTTCCAAGTTAGTTGTTTTAGAAAAGCTCAGGACTAGCAATGAAATAAACTTTCGGCTCTTACTTCCTGTGATAAAACTTTTAGCACGACATAACATTCTCACTGCAGATGGGGTGGAACAGAAAATAGATTGAACATTGCGTAACCGAGTTTACATCCTCACAACGCAGGCGCGGGCGAAATACAAATTCCGCACCTTTAAAGAATTATGTTTTATGAAGTCCTGTTTTCAATATCTGTTGGCTACCTCTGATTTCCTGAACGCAGTAACGGCCACCCGCGATCTCGCTGCCTGTAATTGTCCAAGATTACTGAGTGCCGAGCTACTGAACATGCATTAACCTCCAGCACCATTAGTACAGACAGAGTGAACCTTTCCCCCTACTGAAATAGGTCCTTCACAGACCCGCAGACCCGAGGGTGGGTTGCGCCTTGTTGTAAAGACAACCAATGATTGTAAAATTAAAGAAAAATATATATAGTGACGGTGTAAATGTTCCATTTATAAAACTTACAAGACCTTTGTTGGGCATAGTCATGACAAGGTCAGAAGTCACACGGCACTAAGTCATCGTCTAACAAGTTTATTTGAAATCACCAGCTTTCCCAGTCATGAGGGTCAAGACAGCTAATTATTCCTGGTTGATCTTGTTAACAGTTTTTTTGTAATTTTTCAAAGCGGCCAGTGCCCAGGTGGAAACCCTCTAGTCCCGAGATTCAATCACAGGACTTGGTCCCTGTTCGCGCCGCGGGAAATAAGACAGCAGCACGGTGAGGACGGACTAACTTAGAAACATAGAAAGCAGGAGCAGGAATAGGCCATTCGGCCCCTCGAGCCTGCACCACCATTCAATATGATCATGGCTGATCATGCAGGTTCAGTATCCCATTCCCACCCTTTCCCCATACCCCTTAATCTCTTTAGCCACACGAACCAGTTCCAGCTCCCTCTTGACTATATCTAATGTACTGGCCCCAACAGCTTCCAGTGGGGGTGGGAGAATTCCACGGGTTCGCAACTCTCTGAGGGAAGAAATTCTTCTCCATCTCAGTCCCGGATGGCATACCCGTCTTCCTTGGAGGAGCCGGTGTTGGACTGGGGTGGACAAAGTTAATAATCACACAGCATCAGGTTATAGTCCAACAGGTTTAATTGGAAGCACTAGCTTTCTGAGCGACGCTCCTTCACAACCACCTGATGAAGGAGCAGCGGTCCAAAAGCTAGTGCATCCAATTAAACCTGTTGGACTATAACCTGGCGCGGTGTGATTTTTTACTTGGCCCTTTATTCATAGACTTGGCTTGGTTCACTATGTGCTACACCTTCTTGCATCTTCCGTTGGCCTACAGTACGGTGGAAATATACTGTGATCGAATTGGTATCACGGCTCACTCATCTGAGAGTTCTCCTGCTCACTGATGTTTGCATTTAGATACACCTATAAACGCAATTGACATCTTCGTCGATTGACATTCCAGCATGAGACGGTACTGCCTTTATTTAACATGGAGCCGAATCTTCATCTTCAAGGAACCATTTGTATTCCGTTAAACACACTGTAAACCTTATTCAAGTCTAAAGCGCTGCCACAGCAGCAAATGAAGAACATATTGACGCTAGCTGGTCTTTAAGTTAGGTTTGAGCATTTCTGTGTACCGGATCGAGGGAGAAGCAAGCTATCCGAAACAGTGACTGAGATGCTCTATCTTAAAGAATAATGTTTGGTTTATCTTGGGCTGGGAGAAGGTCTTTTCTCTTGAGGTTTCAATTAATGCAGAGAATCCAAACGTGCCTTGTTTTTCACCCAGTCTCAGTATTTTAATGCCGCCTGTTATTGCCAAACGGAATAAAAAGGTGTTTGCATCGAACTCCGCAGCACCTGAACGTGTTTTTTTTTACCAACACAAGTTAGTTTTAGGCGGGCTATTTCAACTGGATTCAAACTAAAACAACATTTGTCCCTATCTAACTGAACAGCTTGCTAAAGTGCTTTGTAAAAGACTAATTCGATAAACCAACAGGTTTAATTGGAAGCACTAGCTTTCGGAGCGCCGCTCCTTCCTGAAGGAGGAGCAGTGCTCTGAAAGCTAGTGCTTCCAATTAAACCTATTGGACTATAACCTGGTGTTGTGTGATTTTTAACTTTGTCCACCCCAGTCCAACACCGGTATCTCCAAATCATAATTCCAAAAAAAGAGACAAAGCAGAATTAACGCTTCGTGTCCAGTGACCCATCTTCAGAACTGAAGATTCCCTTTCTGAAGAAGACTCAGTAGACCAGAAACGTGAACACTGCTTTCTCTCTCTCCACAGATGAGAGTTTCTCCAAGCATTTCTGATACCTTTTCTGATGTCCAGTGTGTTTTATCGTAAAGGAGTCAGCGCTGGTTACAGCTCCCGGGCCCCAAAATCCCGCTGCAGTTTAACATCTGCGATGCTCCTGAAGTTTGGGGCCCTTTTCCGAAACGGTACAGATATTTACTTCGATACATTAACAATACAATTACGCCTATATACATATATGTCGATTTCCTTAACGTCTCCCTGTTAAAGACGACAGTAAAAAGAAACAGTTTTGCGTGGAAAGTGCACAGTGCCTCCAGCTGGTTGTCAGGTTAAGGTGCTGTTAGGAACTGGATACTCTGCCTCTCTCTCCCCATCCCACCGCACCCCCCCCCCCCCCAACCCCCACCCCCTCATTGTATGGATCCCATAGGAATTTTACTGAAGTTGGCAATGGTCCATTCTGTTGGTAAAATCACTTCTCAAGCACAGTTCTCTTTCTGAGAATGCAGTAGAGTTCAGCAATCTGCCACCAGCCGTTATTAATGCACTGTCTATATATATATATATGTATGTATTCTACGCTTTAAATTGAATGTATATACTGAAACTGTAAATTTTGTGTAAACGGCAATCCGTTTTCCTGGAAATATAATATAGCAGTATATATGGGAAGTAAACACTCTTTGTAATGTCTTCTAATTCTCCTCCAATTGTTTTGTACAGACTATAAGTTTTATTAAATATTTTTTATGAATAATTAAAGAAAGCACCTTCGAACATTGCACACATTATTTATTGTACCAGCGGATTCTCGCGGTAACCACTTGGCAACTGTATTCTCTCTGAGGGATAGCACAGGGATCGCTTTCCACGAGTTCACTCCAGATATCAGTATCTCTCGCATGAACACCTCCCTTAGATTGAAGAATCCAAATCTGAGAGGAATTTTTTTTACCACGACTTCCTAATACGGAATAAAACAAGGACCTGCGGAGTATGGACATCGGAAACAAAAGAGGGACAGAAATTGCCTGAAACTCAGCAGGGTCTGACAACATCTGGGGAGACAGAAAACAGAGTTAACGTTCCGAGGCCAGCGACTCTTCTTCAAAATTCCACTCAGAAAGGTTAACTCTGTTTCCCTCTCTGCAGATGCTGTCAGACCTGTTGAGTTTCTCCAGCAAATTTCTGTTTTCGTTTCGGATTTTTACTTTCGCTTTTCTTTATTTTGTTTAGAAATGGGAGTGCTGACTGATCTCATCCTGATTAAACCCAAGCTAATAAAGAGGTTTCTAAGTTAGATCACAGACCAGGAACCAAACATTTAATCTCTCTGGTTTGTGTGATACAGTACTCTATATTATTTACTGGAACAATTAGAATCAGCATTACTTGTAAATGTAACTTCAATCTGATATCACCTGGGACTTTAAGTAAATAATGATTTCTGGCGGTAAAATGACTGGACGCATTTCCTTCATGTTCTGTAGGGCATCTCTTTCAGGAGTTTAATTACATTGGATTTGCTGACCTCCCAGACACCAGATCATTCTTCATCGGAAACAGACACTGTATTAGCAGCCTCTGTGGAAAGGTGCTGAAAATTGTACAATCAACTCTCCACCCTCATTCTTTTTTTCTTTTTGTGAATCCTGGTTTGGAAGTTCTGAAGATTTAAAAGTAATGTTTAAATTACCAACGTGACTCGTTGGATGTACCTCAGCAACGCATTGAAAACGTTTCAATCTAAACAAAGAAAGAAAATCATAAATTCTTGATTCGACTTCCAATTTAAAGTGATCTTTTTTTGTATTAACTTATGGGAACCGGAAACGTTTTGCATTTTTTGACGTTTGACTCTGTGTTTCTCAGAATACTATTGTTTAAAACATGTCACACACATAAAACTAAACTGATTTTGAAAGAAAGTCATGGTCGTTCAGTGCCAACATTTATAACCGTGAGGAGTCAGCTCTGAAGCATCCGCTCGCATTGGAAGATTGATGGAGTTGCAATGACGCTGGTGATAAAAGAATGGGCCGTAACAGGAGAATCGACAGTGACCGAGTGAGCAACATTGACTTTCGACAGTCATTTACTCGCAATGTCAAAATACCAACATGAATACTAAAGTACAACATGCTGAGAACCAAACAAATCACAACATTGAACATGGATGGTTTGTGCAATTATACCTGGCATTGGTTCCTTCTTCAGGAATGCTTATGCCCAAAACGTCGATTCTCCTGCTCCTTGGATGCTGTCTGACCTGCTGCACTTTTCCAGCAACACATTTTCAGCTCTGATCTCCAGCATCTGCAGTCCTCACTTTCTCCTCATTGATGATGCCACACCTGGAGTGCTGCGTGTAGCTTTGGTCTCCTTGCCTGAGGAAGGATGTTCTTGTCATAGAGAGGGAGAGAGAGAAAGAGAGAGAGCACTGAAGGTTTACCAGGCTGATTCCAGGGATTGCAGGATTAACATGAGGAGAGATGGAGATAGAAGGCTGTGGAGGTCAGGTCATTGAGTATATTTAACATTGAGATAGATAGGTTCTGGAGTATCAAGGGAATTAGGGGTTACATGGAGAAAGTGGGAGAATGGGGCTGACAAACTTATCAGCCATGACTGAACGGTGGAGCAGACTCGATGGGCCGATTGGCCTAATTTCTGCTTCTATGTCTTATGGTCTAATGCCAGTTGCTTAGAATTGTCTTTCCTGGAGTTTAGGAGAATGAGGGGGAAACTTTCCGAGGAACCTATAACATTCTAACAGGAGGAGACAAGTTAGATGCAGGAAGGATGTTCCCTATGGCGGGGGAGTCCGGAATCAGGCGGCATAGTTTAAGCAGAAAGGGTAACCCTTTTAGGACTGAAATGAGGATAAATTTCTTCACCCAGAGAGTGGTAAAAGTGGTTGAGTTCAAAACATCATGGTTTCAAGAAGCAGATACAGTTCTTGTGGTTAACAGCATCAAGGGATCTGGAGGGATGAGGATATTGAGTAGGATGATCAGCTGTTATCAAAATGAATGGCGGAGCAGGCTGGGTTGGGGGGTGGGAAGAGGGGTTGCTGCGAATGACCTACTCCTGCTCCTCTCTGCTATGTTTCCACGTTCATGATTAGCAAGAACTGGAAACAGAAAATGCTGGAGACTGCGAGCAGGTCAGAGAACAATTGTGGAGAAACAAACAAGAACATTTCAGCTCAATGGCCTTGCGTTAGAATGTGATACTCTACAAAACTACCCATTCAATAGCTTCCAATGTAAAGGTTGTGGTAAACGAAAGTAAGAATGAAGAGAAATCCAGCAAAAATGGCCATGTAATTTGTAGGTGAGGGCGAGTTGCATGGTGTCAGCCTCACACACACTCTTCTGCACACACACACACACACACGGTCCAGAGGAGGAGCAACACATCCGGAGGCAGGCACTGCCCAGGACATCTGGAGCAGAGTGCTGACCTTCGTTCAAGACCTTGGGGATTTTGAGTGGTCTCATCCTGCCAGCTCCTCGGAACCACAAGCCAAGTCAAGCCTAAATGGTCGAAATTAAAAATCCCACAACACCAGGTTATAGTCCAACAGGTTTAATTGGAAGCACTAGCTTTTTGAGCGACGCTCCTTCATCAGGTGATTGTGGAGCATAAGATTGTAAACCTGTTGGACTTTCATCTGGTGTTGTGTGATTTTTAAATTTGTACACCCCAGTCCAACACCGGCTTCTCCAAGTCAGGCCTGATTGGACGAGGCAAGGCCCCCTCTCCTGGTGGGAGTTGCCTGTCAACGCCATTTCCTGGAGTGAGGCCGCTCTCACATACTAACTCAGTTGGAGACTGAGTTGCGGGCTGGCCGGAGAAGTGGCCCAACGCGAAATGGGCCAGTGATACCAGCCCAGAGGTCTACCCCTTCTTCACACCGCTCACACCCCACTATCGTATCACCTGAAAGGACAAAGTAAGTGAAATGTAACACGAAGCGCATAAGGCGCCCAACCAAGATTTCATAGCGCATAAAACAAACAGCATGGAACCATTTGCCAGAATTTGAATTCTTAAAGTAGAACGTTCAGGCTAATTCAACACTGAGGAACTCAAAGGGACAGAAGTTTTCCCAGCTATACTCAGATGCTTGCTTACACAATAATACACGGCATGAATGATCAGTCTGAACCCCACCTACTTGCACGAATAGTCTTCCGGTCTTTCTATTCTCCCGTTCTGCAGCTTGGCTCTGCCTGTGTGCTATCGAGCAACCATCATTCCTACTGTTTTCCAAGACAGAAAGACTGTTCTTTATCGAGATACACACTAAGATGGGAAGGGTTTAGAGGGATGTGGGCCAAATGCTGGCAAATGGGATTGGATTAAGTTAGAATATCTGGTCAACATGGTCGAGTTGGACTGTGCTGTACATATCTGACTATCACTATGTCTCAACCTTAAAGGGTGTCCTGTAATGTTTTACTCGCTGTACCTAACCATATCCCAGATTTCAGATCCATTGTTAGTACTGGGACAGACTGATGTATTGAACAGCCTGAGGGAGGTCTGAGATGGGATAAACTCGACTTCACTCTCAAAGACAATGGGCCAATTTGCATATTTTCCCCACCATTCTTTCTCCATCCCCCTCCCCGTCCCCACCACGACTCTTGTATAACTCCACGCCTTCCAGCCCAACCCGCTGCCAATTCTAACAAACGGTAATCAACCTGGACCGTTTATTCTGGCTGCTGTTCACAGACTCCTTTTTGTTTGTCCTGCTGAACATTTCCACCGTGGGCTGTTCCTGGCTCGGGTTCGCAGTATTCACGGTGTTTTTTCAGGTGAGCAAAAGTTGCTCAAACCAAACTACAAAGGAGTTCCGGGGTGGAGCACTGTATAGCCGTCAGTACCCCATGGGACTTTGAAAGCTTCCATTATAACCCACCACTTTCACAACCCAACCTTACAACTCAAACTCACTTCCACGTTCCAGTTCACTGATCTGCTGGGCCTGAGATTTGCGGGTATATTAACATTCATTACTGGAGAAAGTGTATCACAATACAATACAATATGGAGGTGTCGGTGTTGGACTGGGGTGGACAAAGTTTAAAATCACACAACACCAGGTTATAGTCCAACAGGTTTATTTGGAAGCACTAGCTTTCTGAGCGCTGCTCCTTTCATCAGGTAGTTCGTGGGGCAGGATCATAGGACACAGAATTTATAGCAAAAGATCAAAGAGTCGTACAACTGATGCGAGTGTGGCTGGCTGGATGTATTGGAATATTCAATTCTATTAACCCACTGAAACTAAACAGGAGGATTTAGATTTTTTTTGCTAATAGGTTATTCAATCTAAAACTCTCGTTATATATATATATATATATATACAAGGGACAATCTGGCCTCAATTTGTCGCAGTTATTTTCTGATTTATTCCCTACCTTTTCCACTGTTCGGGGGAGGGGGCATGTTCTTTGTGACCCGCTTACTCGGGGACAGGGGACAGTGAACAAAGGGGATTTCTCTTCAGCAGCACTATTCCCCCTCACTCCCTACCGCACAATGTTCTCCCTTTCCCCAGGCTGCCGACACTGAGTAGAGGGAGCTGAGTGAAACACGCAGTGCCAAGAAGCAGAAAATAAAATTTAAAAAAAACCTGAGGATGCTGGAGATCTAAAACAGAAATTGCTGGAGCAATTATCCTCAAAATGAAAGTGGGGATCATGGACAGCTACCGAGCAAGCCAGTCATGTCTTTTACTGTTTGATTTGCAGATCAACAGCGAAGCGCCTTCAATTTATAATTTCCTTTCGAATCCAAATACTAAACCACAGATTGAAAACTTCACAACTGTCCATTTTGAAAAAAGCATCAACTGCTTGTATCTAATGGTCATTATTGGAATGAACAACTCTCTCTGTTTCTATAGCTAGAAAACAGTAAATGTTGACACTTTTGCATTCCTGTAAGTTGCTGTCCAGCGACTTCCTTGGTGACTGTATGCACCGGAGAAAGTGAGGTCTGCAGATGCTCGAGATTAGAGCTGAAAATGTGTTGCTGGAAAAGCGCAGCAGTTCAGGCAGCATCCGAGGAGCAGGAAAATCGACGTTCGGGGCAAAAGCCTTTCATCAGGAATAGAGGCAGAGACCCTGAAGGGTGGGGAGATAAATGAGAGAGGGTGGGGAGAAAGTAGCATAGAGTACAATAGGTGAGTGGGGGAGGGGATGGAGGTGATAGGTCAGGGAGGAGGGTGGGGCAAGGTAGCAAAGAGTACAATGGGTGGGTGGGGGTGGGTGTGAAGGTGATAGGTCAGGGAGGAGGGTGGAGTGGATAGGTGGAAAGGAAGATAGGCAGGTAGGACAGGTCATGGGGACAGTGCTGAGCTGGAAGGTTGAAACTAGGATGAGGTGGGGGAAGGGGAAATGAGGAAGCTGTTGAAGTCCACATTGATGCCCTGGGGTTGAAGTGTTCCGAGGCGGAAGATGAGGCGTTCTTCCTCCATGCGTCTGGTGGTGAGGGAGCGGCGGTGAAGGAGGCCCAGGACCTCCATGTCCTCGGCAGAGTGGGAGGGGGAGGGACCTGTCCTTGTTCAGTGACTAGAGGGGAGTGATGGTGTCGCCTGGGGTGGACAAAGTTAAAAATCACACAATACCAGGATAAAGACCAACAGGTTTATTTGGAAGCACTAGCTTTCGGAGCGCTGCTCCTTCGTCAGGAAGCTAGTGGGGCAGGATCATAGGACACCGAATTTATAATAAAACGTTGTCATACAACTAATGTGAGTGTGGCTGGCTGGATCTTTTGGGGTATTCAATTCCGTCAGCCCTCTCTTCTGGCAATTTCTACTGCCAACAGCTTGGCACTGCCTACTGAAACTGAACAGGAGGATTTAGAAACCCCTGGTAATTCCCGCTTGCATGGTCAGACCTGTACATTCACAGCTTCACGCGAAAGCAAGCGTAATTTTGTGTGAAAATAGCATTGTCGCAAAGTTATACCGTTCAACACCTTAACGTGAGATAGTGCCAGTCCAGGGAGCTCTGCACCGTTTAAACGAAATCGCTTTCCTTTTGCACAGGTGATCACTTGCAAGAGTTGGAATTCACAGGGCAAAACAGCCAATGCTGGAAACCTGAAATAAAACAAAGGTGGTAATACTCAGCAGGTCAGGTCATAGCTGTGTGGAGCGACAAGAGTTAATGTTTCAGATCGATGATCTTTTAGCGGAATGCCTCAGAAAAAATTACAGCTGTTGCTCCCAGTCCATCAGTTTGGATTGATGTTATTGCAGGAAAACGGCTGCGTGATCCAGCCAAATTTGCAAATCGCTATAAATGCGAAGGGTGCAGCACCCACGCTTTGTTCTGAAATTGAACGAGCAAGTTCATGTCACCTTGTGCAGGACTGCAGCACAACTGCAGCAACAATGCGTTGCTTTTGCAGCTAATTTTCTTTCAGTGAATAATATCTTGATTTCTGAGGCCACCATTGCTGTGGTGCATGGTTCGTATTGGTGCAGTGTAAAAGATTGGGCTGAATGTGATTGGAATCCAATCATTGAAATTTATGATGAAACTTGCTTTCATTACATGGATTTCTGCAATTGTAACTGCATTTCAGGGCCAATTTCATATGAAACTATAACACCAACGACTCATATGTAGATAACACCTTTAATATAGTGAAATATTACTAGGGTCTTCATTGGACAGTCAAATAACAATATTCAGATCGAAGATACATAATGGAAGATGACTAAAATCGTAGTCAAATAAGTAGCTGTAAAAAAGCAGCTTAAAGAGAGAGTTGGAGAGACAAAGGAAGAATATTCCAGAAATGAAAGCCTTGCCAGTTAATAGCACAACCAATGATGGTGGTGTGATTAAAATGAGACTAGAAAGAGGCTAGAATGGAATAAATCAAACACTTCATGCCATTTTTCAAACTCTTACAAGAGACCATTTGTTGCTTTGCAAAATTGCTTCACTAGATATGCAATGCACGGGTAAAAATACAGGTTGAAGCATGGTTTTTCAAATACTTTCTCTTCTATATGCCTGCACTGCTCAGGAACATATTTTTGCATTTACCTGGTCACAGGATTATTGCATTGGTGACAGAAAGTGACTTGAATTTGAGCACTGCCAAATTGTTCAGAAAAATCAGATCTTTCTGCAATTGCTCTGAAAGGCTTTTGGTGAATAAGTTTGGGAAGCAAATAACTGAGACAATGAGGTGTCAGAAAGATACAGCTGGGGGTGGGGTGGGGGAGGAGGTGGGAGTGGATGTGTGTTATGATGTACAGATACACTGGAAAAAAATCAGAAAAGCAAACTTTACAAATGCTGTGCCATGGGGATCAGTATTGGGACTCAACTGCTTGTTCTGTATGCAAAGACTTTGAAGAAGGGACTGAAGATTTGGTGACCCATGATGACACAAAGATAGATTAAAAAGTAAGTTCTTTATAGGATATGAGGAATGTGTAGGGATATAAATAGTTTAAGTGACTGAATAAAAATCTGGCAAAATTTGAAATCACCCATTTTGGCAGGAAGTATAATACAGACAATGTTGTCAAGATGGTGAAAGATTGCAGAACTCTGAGATGCAGAGAGATCTGCGTGTCCTAGTACATGAAAAACAAATTGTTAACATATGGGTACAGCAAATGGTTTAGAATGCTAATAGAATGGTCTTAATTATTGTAGGAGGAATTTAATGCAGAAGTAGGCAAGTTATGTTTCATTTATACATGGCATTGGTGAACATAGGAACATAGAAATTAATAGGGGGAGTAGGCAATTAGTCCTTCAAGCCCAGTCCGCCATTTGGCACGATCATGGCTGATCTTATCCTGGTCTCAAGTAAAAAATGAGGTCTGCAGATGCTGGAGATCACAGCTGCAAATGTGTTGCTGGTCAAAGCACAGCAGGCCAGGCAGCATCTCAGGAATAGAGAATTCGACGTTTCGAGCATAAGCCCTTCATCAGGAATAATGTCTCAACTCCATTTTCTTGCCGGCTCCCCATTGCCCTTCTTCCCACTTTTCGTCAGAAACAAAGTGATTTCTTTCTTGAACCTGTTGATTGATTGTGCCTCCATTACATTCTGGGGCAGTCAGTTCCATAGATTCATAACTCTCTGAGAGAAGTAGTTTTTCCCCATCTCAGTTTTGAACTTACCTCCTCTCACTCTATGGGGGTAAAAACAATGACGGCAGATGCTGGAACCCTGATTCTGGATGAGTAGTGCTGGAAGAGCACAGCAGTTCATGCAGCATCCAAGGAGCCTCTCACTCTGTATCTATGACCTCTTGTTTGAGTCTGTCCACAGGGGAGAACATCTGTTCAATGTCCACCTTAACAATCCCCTTTAGCATTTTATGTACCTTGATCAGATCCCCCCTTCATTCTTCTGAACTCCAGTGATTACAAGTCCAAGCTGCTCCTTGTACAATAACCCTACTGGAATCAACCTACTTAACCTCATCTGAATTACCTCCAGTGCCATCACATCCTTCCTCAAGAAAGGAGACCAAAATTGGACACAGTATTCCAGGTGTGGTCTCACCAATGCCTTAAATAATTGTAACAACCCTTCTTTTATAATCTAGTCCTTTAGCACTAAATGCCAAGATTTCTTTTGCCATTTGTTATTGTGTGCTTCACCTGCATAACCACTTTCGGCAATTCATGCACAAGAACACGGGCGGCACGGTGGCACAGTGGTTAGCACTGCTGCCTCACAGCGCCTGTAGACCCGGGTTCAATTCCCGACTCAGGCGACTGACTGTGTGGAGTTTGCACGTTCTCCCCATGTCTGCGTGGGTTTCCTCCGGGTGCTCCGGTTTCCTCCCACGGTCCAAAGATGTGCGGGTCAGGTGAATTGGCCAAGCTAAATTGCCCGTAGTGTTAGGTAAGGGGTAAATGTAGGGGTATGGGTGGGTTGCGCTTCGGCGGGTCGGTGTGGACTTGTTGGGCCGAAGGGCCTGTTTCCACACTGAAAGTCAAATCTAAAAAAAAAACACCCAAATTCCTTGACGCCGATGCACTTTAAGTCTCCATTCCATTTAAATAATTATTTGCCCTTTTATTTCCTAGCCAATATGGACAAGCTCACACTTATCCACATTAAACTCCATCTGCCAGATTCTGACCCATTCTCTGAGCCTATCAATGTCCATCTGTAAACTCTTTATCTCCTTACCACTGCCTGCTTTCCAATTCTTTCAAAATTATTTGTAAAATTTGCTATATTGTACACTTTGTCCATTTAGACAGATTGTAAATAGTTGAGGCCCTAGAACTGAACCCTATGGTACCCCACTAGTTATAGTTCACCAATTAGTGAACGACTCATTTATCCTGACCCTCTGCTTTCTGTCAGTCAGCCAATCCTCTACCCAAGCTAGTACTCTACCCTTAATCCATTGGAACTACTCTTGTGGATCAGTCTTTCATGAGGCACCTTGTTAAATGCCTTCTGGAAGCCTATAAAAACCACATCCACTAGATCCCCATTACCAATCTATGGACAACATATCACGTACTGTGGCCAGCAGTATTCTCCTTCTTTAGTGAAGGATGGAAGTAATTGGAAGCAGTTCAAGATGGTTTGTACACTAACACCTGGAATGGGTGTGTTAGCTTATAACAAAATACGTTTATAATCACTGGGGTTTAGAATAGTAAGGGGTGACTTGATTGAAACATATAAGATCCTAAGGGTCTTGACAGAGTGAATATGGAAAGGAAGTTTCCTCTGTGGAAGGCTCGAGATCCTTGTTTAATAATAATAGGCAATCAGTTTAAGATAAAGATGAGTATTCTTCCATGCAAAGGATTGTGAGTCTTTGGCACTTGCTTCCTCAAAAGGTGACAGAAGCTGAGACTTTGAATATTTTTAAGGCAGATGTGACAGGAAGGAGGGAACATGGAGCAGTCAGATAGGCCTAATCTAATTGAATGGTAAAGCACTCTCAAATGGCTTAATTTATATGCTCATATGTATGGCCCTCCGAACACAGTTTGCAACAAATTCTGGCCAGAAAAACAACCAGTGTCCAATTAGTGAAAAGAAAACCATTCAAATCATAGAACCTCTACATTGTGAAAGCAGGCCATTTAGCCCATCAAGTCCACACCAACCCTTCAAAGAGCATCCCACCCAGACTAATACTACCCTGCCCTCCCCACCCCAGGTAACCCTGCATGTCCCATAGCTAAACCACCTAACATGCAAATCTCTGGACACTATGGGCAATTTAGCATGGCCACTCCACCCTAACCTGCATGTCTTTGGGAGGAAGCTGGAGCAACTTAAGGAAACCCACAAAGACACAGGGAAAATTGATAAATTCCACACAGCTGCCGAAGGGTGGAATCAAACCCAGGTCCCTGGTATTGTGAGGCAGCATTGCTAATCATTGATACAGACTCAAAATATTCTCATAAGCAATTTAATTTGATATCAGGTTAATATACAACAACTGATTTAAAGCTGAATAGGTTATTGACATAAAATTTGGAGCTAGTTTATTTGTCCAAATGACCGAAATGCACATAGCTAAATTGACTACAGCCTTATATAAGTATTATAATTGATTACGATTTACAAAAACATTGATAGTGTTATTAATGTAGGAGCTACACTGGAAAGAAGAGTGGTACTTACTGAGTTGGAGGAACATTAATGCTTCAGTATCCCTGTAGGAGCAATCTCAATGTTCTCTTATAAGGACTGAGATCCGTCCCTAGTGAGGGGTGAGCCCAATAGCAGGCACCTCACTGCTGTCTGGATCCTTTCAGTCCTGTTGTTGGCTGTTTTCTGCTAGAATAATACAAAGTGTGTGATCATGTGGGAATAGTACAGCTATTAATCTGGTCAGATGGGTGAAATGTGCTCAGTGAGTAGTGAGTGGGTAAGCAGCCTGAGAGCATGCAGAATAGGGGTGAGGGGAAACAAGAGCAAGTGATGGAAGGTGTTGCAGGCAATCGTGAGAGTGATAGACCATGAGCCTCAGTGGGAGATGAGTGCAGTAGCAGAGACAGAATGAGTATGGCATTGGTGAGAGAAGACAGTGCCACTTACCTCAATGAGCAGAGATGCTCATTCATTTTCTTTTGGCAATGCTTGCATTCCTCTGGGCTTTGGAGACTTCACTGACCCTGATGGTGACCTTCGACTAGGATGGCAGGGTGTTGGGGCATGGCCTCCTCCACCCATGGTCTTGTGGGGAGAGAACATGCATTGTGTAGTGCTCTGTTGCCCAGAATGTATAGTCCCTGTCTGAAAAGTGGGCTGCCAGTTTCCCATTATTAGGAGAAAGTGAGGACTGCAGATGCGGGAGATTAGAGTCGAGTGTGCAGTGTTGGAATAGCACAGCAGGTCAGGCAGCATCTAAGGAGCAGGAGAGTCAACGTTTCGGGCAAAAACCCTTCATCAGGAATTCCTGATGATAGGCTTTTGCCCGAAACGTCGACTGTCCTGTTCCTCATAAGCTGCCTGACCTGCTGTGCTTTTCCAGCACCACACTCTCAGTTTCCCTTTACTGCCATACACAGGGAAAAGGTGATGAACCATACAGTTTGGATAGTTAGGCGTATGCAATCAATTTTAAATATGACACGGGTCCTAATGATGTCGGTCTATTCTGGGATATCCAGTGAGTGGTGAGTTCTCCCAGCCATAGCAAGTGGTAGAATCAGGCTAGCATGAGACAAAAAGGATACTTGGTACCTAATGAGGCAAGTTTGGGATGTTATGGTGAGAAGTCTCCCTGGGCCTCGAGGATAGAAACACTGCATGAAACTCAACAAAATTCACATTTAGCCAAATACCATCATAGCACAATACACATTCAGTGCCACGTGTTCTCACATCGGGAACAGTTCTTGGCAGTCATAAAGTAACCAGATTGTCATAAAGATTCATTTACTTTATTTCATATCAATTTTCAAGTTGGAGAAAGTTAGAAAATTTGAAAGTGTTGTGTACAGTGTAGAAGACAGTTCAGAATGTCAAAAGGATATTAACAAGTTGGTCAAGTGGGCCGATAGGTGGCAGATGAAGTTCAATGCAGAGAAGTGTAAGGTGATATATTTTAGCAGAAAGTGTTTTGGGGAAACAATATAAAATATAGTGTCCTAATTTAAAAGGTACCATAGAGAACTTGGTGCACAAATCAGACAGGTGAAGCAAGCAGTGAGTAAAACATATTGTGTTCAATACTTTATTAGTGATGACATGATGTACAATGTTGGGAGGTTATGGTGAACTTGTATAAGTCACTAGTTAGACTTCAGCTGGAGTGTCACGAACATTTCTCAGGGCCACTTTAGGAAGGATGTGAATGCTTTGCAGGGAATGCAAAAGAGGTTTATAGAATGGTTCCAGGATTGGGGAATTTCATTTATGAGGAAACATTGGAGAAGTTGGGACTATTTTCATTGGCGGCGACAAGACAGACAGGAGATTTAATGGAAGTTAAGGAAGTATTTGTAGATCGCCCGGCTTAGAAATGTAATACAGATTTGCAACATTGAGTGAGGCATCTGTTCTCAAAACTGACCATCACTGGGAGTTAATTCATTTCCAGATCTGTATCTGACTCTCGTTACTGTTTTAATATAAAACACAGCACAGCAGCAGATTTTACTTGGTTAGGTATCTTGGCCTGCTATCTGATTACCACTAAGCCTGGGAGAAAGAAATGAATCACAGTTAATTTTACATAAACCATTTAATTCAAAATTACATTGAAGGCTAAAGTTGTTTGTTCTGACATTATTTGGTGGGGTTTGGAGTGCAATTGCAGTAGAAAGTGAGACCAAGTTTCATCATGCATGATATATCCATGCCAATAAAAGTGACTGTATATGCATTCTAAGTATTGCAATAATGTTGCTGCCATACCCTCACTTTCTCCAAAAATTTGCAATTACTTTGTGGGTTTGGCAAACCACAATTTGAAGCAAACATTAGGAAGTTTGCACATCTGTACTTTGTACACATCCTGGATAATGTTCACAACCTTTTAATAGGCCACAAATGTGCATAATTTGAAAAAACTGGAGGCCTGTGAGCTAATCAATTGCAGCCACATAGTCCATGACACAACAAAATATATTTTTGACTTCTCTTCACTTTCTCACCCTCTCTTCTCCTTTCCTCACCAGATGTCAGCATCTCAGGTTTAATTACACTTGAGCAAGAATTAGCCACCCTCTGATACCTCAGTCCAAGTCTCTTATGGATTTCGGCCGTGAATCTTATCAAGGTATTTTACCAGCCGCATCATAGCTCAGCTCCAGTCTGTCTTCAAACAATATGCACGCGACTGGATTGCACAATAAGAGCCGTTGATTGCAATAACGAGCAGGGACATAGCCCAGATTTCCACACCCTAGCCTGAGACGATGAAGACCATTAATAGAACACACACCACAACAGCAGCCGAGATCCACAGATCCATAGATCAAGGGTCACATTGTACTTAAAAATGAAAAATTTATTGAAATGCATAATCACAGAAATGTTCATTTTGATAGCACCACAGTAATGAAAATAATGCTTCACAAAGTTGCAATCGCATAGAATTGGATAGAGATATTTGATGTATTGATGAAAAAATTGATCAAACTAGTGGATTTTAAGGAGGCTCTAAAATAAGGAGAGAGAGAGACAGACAGAAAGATGGAATGAAAGGATTCAGGGAGAACATTGCAAAGTGTGGGACTCAAGATTATAAGACATTGGGGCAGTAGTAGGCCATCTGGCCCTTCTCGTCTGCTCTATCATTCAATGAGACGTTGGCTGATCTGACAAACCTCAATTCAATTTTCCTGTCTTTTTCTCCCATAACCCTTGATTCCATTACTTATGAAAAAATTCAGCTTGAATATATTGAACAATCCGACCTCACCAACCCTCTGTGGCAAAGAATTCCATAGAATTACTACCCTTTGAAAGAAGAAATTCATCCTCACGTCTGTCTTAAATGGGCGACTCCTTATTCTGACATGATACCCTCTGTTCCTAAACTCTCACACAGGGTTGAAACAATCTCTCCACATCTACCCTGTTGAGTCTCCTAAGAATTTCTACATTTTTATATGGTTGCCTCTCATTTTTCTAAATTCCAATGAGTACAGCCTCAACCTCTCCTCATGGGATAGTCCATCCATAGCCAGTGTTACAGTCCTGTCCTTTCTTTTTAATTTAGATTAGATTACTTACAGTGTGGAAACAGGCCCTTCGGCCCAACAAGTCCACACCGACCCACCGAAGCGCAACCCATCCATACTCCTATACCTAACACTACGGGCAATTTAGCATGGCCAATTCACCTGACATGCACATCTTTGGACTATGGGTGGAAACCGGAGCACCCGGAGGAAATCCACACAGACACGGGGAGAACGTGCAAACTCCACACAGTCAGTCGCCTGAGGCGGGATATGAGCCCGGGTCTCTGGCGCTGTGAGGCAGCAGTGCTAACCACTGTGCCACCGTGCTGCCCACTTGTTTCACTTTTGTAAACTTAGACACACAGCAAACAAAAATGGACTAATTTTGTTCACACGTAGTTAAAGCTGATTTTTTTCTTGTGCCAGCTTTCACCTTATGAAGAACTGCTGACTCTGTCTTCATGTTCAGTTCTGGATGTATGATTTCTAACCTGATACCTACATTCTTAATTATTTAGTGTCTTTCTGGCACAAAATGTTTAGCCACATTTGAACTCCCTAGGCTGAGGGGCTTGGTGGGTGGGAGTCTCCTGTTTCCAATATCATTGCAATTGGGTGGGACTTATGCCTTTCACCAAGAGATTACTGCAAATAAAAGCCTTATTCTGAGTTGTAAGGATTGGAACGAGGACCATATGGATCTCATTGACTATGGGATCCTTGATTGGGTTTGTTAACATGGGCTAATCAGGCAATCCTGGCTGCTAGATATAAACAGGAAATCACAACATGAGTGCTGGGGTAAATATTAAGCATGACTGCAGTCAGGCAGTAGTGTGGGGCTTTTAAAAAAAGTAAAAGAATAAAAGAAAAAAATAAGAAAAAATAAACAGGAGTGCCAGAGGTTCTGTTCACTCTGAGAGCTGCCTCTGAGGGAGCTGGATCAGTGTGGAGTGAAGGGCTCTGCTCTTTAAAGAGGAGATTGATCTTGTTGGTGTCTTCGATTAAGGAGGAGCTTATTTTGAAGTTCTTTGTTTCTTCTTCATATAAAAAATAAACAGGAAATCACAACATGTGTGCAGGGGTAAATATAAGCATTGCTGCAGTTAGGTGGTAGTGTGGGGGCAAAAGAGAGAGAGAAAAATAAAAATAAAAAAGATGTAAAAAGTAAAAAAAGAAAAAATATAAACAGGAAATTCAGAAAGTTTCTTCAGTCTAGGGACTGGCTCTGAGCTGGCAGGTCAGAGCCCATGTACTATCATGCTTAAATAAAGGGTGACTTAGTGACAGGATACCTGCTCCTGTGCAGTTTAGGTTCATTTTCCATGTGGTGAAAACTCTCAACAGCATTTCTGCAAGAGTCAAATACCACAGTACGTGAACAAAATCTGGGCAAAAGTGCTGAAGCAGCAGAACAAATCCCAAATAGGTTTCCATTTTCTAAAACATAAACTTTGGCCTGAATTGTTCACATTGCACTTCCTCAGCATCTATCCTTGAAGAAAAAAATATCAGAAGGACTTCGTTGTTCGAATGTTTCTCAATAATAAACTTGCCTACATCAGTCTAAGTAAGACATTATATCAAGACATTAATCATTATGCCTTTTGGTTCAACACATGACTAAAAATTGTGCACAGACTGAAAATGAGAACATTTTTACTTGAAATAATCTGTGGATGACATCTGCAATAATTAAAATCAACTGAATAGCACAAATGGAAGATATCCCAAAATCTATCATTAAAAAAATTGTGACTGGTTCCACAATTCTTCTTTCATGGTTTAATCTGCTTCCTTACATTTGGAGCTGAAAGAACACACAAAGGAAATGCTTACAGACCCATATGTTGGAAGTTTTGTTTGATTTATAGTGCAACATGCCTCATCTGTTGGACTGTCATTGCATTAAGCTCGCACACAGCCCTGATCCAGCTCAGTCTTGTCTTTACAAGTATCACACTGTTAATTGCATTATATCTGCTTTGTAATTTTTTTGTGTCCACTCATCTGTTAGACAGTCCTCAAAGAGTATTATGGAAATTTTCTTTCATCTTCTATAACATATTTCTCCTTAACTGTACACGAAGAGCAGACATATCAACTGATGATTCCTTCAATCAACAATTGGAAATGCAAACAAAATATCCAAATTAATTTAAAATCTGAAGTGATTGAGTTCTTCAGTGTTGTGGTTTCATTCATCAATTGACCCTGTAAGGGAAGTATAGGTGAAAGGATTAATAATGTTCTGCCAAAACATGGACATTGGTGGTGCTATGAATCTGATACTTTTCAATTTACTGCAATCTTAAGGTTCTGGGAAGAGGATGAGATGGGCAATGATTCCTACTTTCAAATCACGGGGAATGCATTAATAGATAACACATTTAAGTTTGTAGTTTTGGTAAATCTCCATACAAGCAATACAATACATTCTAACAACATTACAGAGTCAATTTTACAGTGATCAGCATGGTTATTTCACTTCTGGCAAGTTGTAAGAGGAACTATTTCGTGAAAGACTGTGTACGACAGAGGGTGAAAAAGTGCAGATGCAAGAAAGTCAGTCATCTGGCCCAAGAACAAGCTCAAGTGCTCCTTCAACTGCTGTGCCAAGGAATTTGAACATCACAGGGCTTGCATACAAATGTACTTTAGTAGTTCAAAAGCAGGATTGTACGGGGTCATTTAAGACTGTGCCATGCAGCTTGCACACTTTAGATCTCTTCAAGGCCGAAAGCCTAACCCACATCTGTGCAATGCTTCATTACTGTCAGGAGAAAGTGAGGTCTGCAGATGCTGGAGATCAGAGCTGAAAATGTGTTGCTGGAAAAGTGCAGCAGGTCAGGCAGCATCCAAGGAACAGGAGATTCGACGTTTCGGGCATAAACCCTTCTTCAGGAATCCTGAAGAAGGGCTTATGCCCGAAACGTCGAATCTCCTGTTCCTTGGATGCTGCCTGACCTGCTGTGCTTTTCCAGCAACACATTTTCAGCTTCATTACTGTCAGATCAAGATGTAGATTGCTGCAGAGAATGTGACCATTCTTGGGCTTGATAAAATAAAGTATGCATAATTATTGAGAAAGAAATAATCTATGAGAAGGTTGCACCATCCACAGCTAACTAAGGAAGTCATAGGTCATACCAAATTGAAAGCAAAGCCAAACAATACTGTGCAGAAGATTGCAACAAAAAAAATTCAACAAGCAAAGAATAATGACAAAATAATAAAGAGGAGAATATATATATGCAAGATATATAAAAACAGATTTTTCTGCGAGTATGCAAAGAGGATAAGAGTGGCTAAAGTTGATCCCTTAGAGTATAACACTGGTGTGCTAATATTATGAAGCTAAGAACTTACAGAGGATTTCCATAAATGTTTTGTAAATGTTCATAGTTGAATACACAAAAGGTGTCCCAATAATAATAGATCATCAAGAGAACAAAGGAACTTAAAACAGTCACTAATTCCAGAGAAAAATTACTTGGAAGACAAATGAGGCAAGGGGCTGACAGATCAAGGAGATCTGTCTAAATTCTGAGGCAAGGTTTCTTAAAATTAGGATTGCAAACTGTGGTAGAGTCACGACTGGATTATTCAGATCATGAGATCCAAAACAGCAATAGTTTCTGTTGTGCTCCATCCAAGTGCTACTGATGCAAGGAGCCTTTAAATCCACACACGGTTTTTAATGGTGACATGGTCTAACTGGCCAGTCTTCCAAATGAGCAAATGAATTAGGAGTAGAAGTAGTTCATTTGGCCCATCAGGATGCTCCATCATTCAATAAGATCATGGCTGCGTTCTGGATTTCACATCCACACCTACTCCCGATTGCCCTAACAAAAGCTATCTAACTCCGCTTTAAAAATGTTCAATGACCCTGTTTCCAGCACCTTCTGGGGGAAGAGCTCTAAAGTCACACAACTCTCAAATAAAAACATTTCAATTTTCTCAGTCTCAAAAAGGCGAGGCCTGATTTTAAACAGTGGCCTTTAACTTACCCAGAAGAGGAACATCCTTTCCACATTCACCTTGTCACACCCATTCAGGATTTACATTCTTCAAACAAATTACCCCTTACTCTTTTAAATTCCAGTGAAAACAAGCCCAGCCTGTCCAATTTATCCTTGTAAGACAACCTGTTCATTCCAGATATCAATTTATGAAACCTCCCCTGAACTGCCTCCAATGCATCTGTGACCTCCTTTAAATAGGGAGACCAAAGTTGCACACAGTGTTTGAGACGTGCTCTCAGCAATGCCCTGTGCAATGGAAGCAAAACATCATTACTTTTATGCCCAATTCCTCTCACAATAAAGGACAGCACCCCATTAGTCATCTTAATTACTTGGTGCATCATGTACTCTTGTTTGTGACACAGCAACTCGACCACTAGACAACTCTGCACCTGGAATTCTACAGTCATTCTCCATTTAAACAATGCTCTGCCCATTTTATTCTTACTGCAAAAGTAAACCACTTTACATTTTCTTACATTGAACTCCACCTGCCAGATTTCTTTCCACTCACTTGACACGTTTCTGTCAAAGAATTCCATTAAATTGGCTAAACATGACACGCCTTTGACAAAACCATGCTTACTCTTCAAGGTTACCTTGAGATGTCCAGATGTCCAGTTATAACTTTCTTAATAGTTGGTTCTTCAAGACATGATTCTTGGTTTCGAATAGCCCACTGAAAAGCTATCTCCTTTACTTTAAAATTATTTAAAATACAACAGATTGAACTGTCTGTGCTCTTACATCCTTCTATATCCCACACTGTCAGAGCCCTCTCATTCACTATGGCTGCAGCACAGCTCTCAATCTGGTAAATGTGAAGGGTGTGCCATCTTCGCATTAGACATGAAATGTAATAAATCCTCTGTCTTGGCAAGAAATGCTCTGCTCTGTGTTTGAATGCATTGTGGAGTGAAGGCCAGGCTATATGATGAACCTGTTTTGCAGTAAGGTTGTTGAAGTTTTCTCCTGCCAGGTATTTTAATTTGGGGTCTATAGAAAGAAGCTCAGCCCTAATTTCCTAAAAGGATGGTAGTCATTGCTGAATTGTGAATATGCAGCCGAAAACTCCAATGGACCTGGAACTCTCCAAGAAAGTACCAAACACTGAGTTGGAGTTGGAGAGTTCCAACTCACTTAATAGTTAGCCATGGAAAGGAAAACTGCTCTAACTGCTATCTAAAGGATGAAACAGACACCCCTTCTTCTTGCATCCTGAAACTCCTCCCCTTGCCCCCCACTGACTCCATGGAATCCCAAACCAAATCCTGGAGCCAAATCATGGACTCTAAACAGCCACAAGCACCTGAAGACCCTGATATCATCCCTAATATCAATAGACAATATAGACAATAGACAATAGGTGGAGTAGGCCATTCTGCCCTTCGAGCCTGCACCACCATTCAATATGATCATGGCTGATCATCCTTAATCAGTATCCTGTTCCTGCCTTATCTCCATAACCCTTGATTCCACTATCCTTGAGAGCTCTGTCCAACTCTTTCTTAAATGAATCCAGAGACTGGGCCTCCATTGCCCTCTGGAGCAGAGCATTCCACACAGCCACCACTCTCTGGGTGAAGAAGTTTCTCCTCATCACTGTCCTAAGTGGTCTACCCCGTATTTTTAAGTGTGTCCTCTGGTTTGGCACTCACCCATCAGCAGAAACATGTTTCCTGCCTCCAGTGTGTCCAATCCTATAATAATCTTATATGTCTCAATCAGATCCCATCTCAGTCTGCTAAACTCAAGGATATACAAGCCAAGTCACTCCAGTCTATCAGCGTAAGGTAGTCCCGCCATTCCAGGAATTGACCTCGTGAACCTACGCTGCACTCCCTCAATAGCCAGAATGTCTTTCCTCAAATTTGGAGACCAGAACTGCACACAATACTCCAGGTGTGATCTCACCAGGGCCCTGTACAGCTGCAGAAGAACCTCTTTGCTTCTATACTCAATCCCTCTTGTTATGAAGGCCAGCATGCTATTAGCCTTCTTCACTACCTGCTGTACCTGCATGCTTACCTTCATTGACTGGTGTACAAGAACACCCAGATCTCTCTGTACTGCCCCTTTACCTAAATTGATTCCATTTAGGTAGTAATCTGCCTTCCTGTTCTTGCCACCAAAGTGGATAACCACACATTTATCCACATTAAACTGCATCTGCCATGCATCTGACCACTCACCCAACCTGTCCAGGTCACCTTGTAATCTCCTAACATCCTCATCACATTTCACCCTGCCACCCAGCTTAGTATCATCAGCAAATTTGCTAATGTTATTACTAATATCATCTTCTATATCATTAACATATATTGTGAAAAGCTGCAGTCCCAGCACGGATCCCTGCGGTACCCCACTGGTCACTGCCTGTCATTCCGAAATGGAGCCGTTTATCACTACTCTTTGTTTCCTGTCAGCCAACCAACTTTCAATCCAAGTTAGTACTTTGCCCCCAGTACCATGCGCCCTAAGTTTACTCACTAACCTCCTATGTGGGACTTTATCAAAAGCTTTCTGAAAGTCCAGGTACACTACATCTACTGGATCTCCCTCGTCCATCTTCAGAGTTACATTCTCAAAAAATTCCAGAAGATCAGTCAAGCATGATTTCCCCTTCATAAATCCATGCTGACTCTTTTATCTTCTTTTATGCTGAAAGCATTTCATGGTTCTATTGAAATGTAGCCTCATTTCTGTCACTGCATTCAGTTGCACTCGGGAGATGAGTTCTGGCCCGAGTTTAGGAGCTGTGCTAGACCAAGCTGAGGTGGAGGAGCACTCCAGAATATCTGAGGCAGCTGTTGCAGTAGGAGACAGTGGCAGCTTATTTGCTGCTTGCCAAAATTCTTCGAGAATCCCTCTTAATTGAAAGTCCGGAAGCCTCTTCAGTCATCGTAGTGCAGGATACTTGGCCCTAACAGCAGAAACTGTGTTTCGATGATTTTAAATGAATATCCTCTAATTGCCCATATTGGCAATTGTAAGAAAGGATGCAATTTGTGTCAATTCATTATGAGGAAAAAGCAGAGTATTGGATGGTTGTGGGATAGAGACAAGAGAGGTGAATGGAGAATCTGCAAACCGCACCAATAAGGAAATTTCTGCCCCTATGCTCTCTCGAATCTGCTGAAGGACTGAAAATCTAGACCAATAATTTCCTTTCTGCCCTAATATCTTGAGACTGAAGTGCTGCCACTAAAAGTCAGTTGGTTCTCTGCAGCAAGAGAAGGAAAAGTTAAGGGGCATGGTATGGTGCCTGTTCTTTTAGTTACAAGGACTTCAGATGTGGTTCTGAAGGAGCCTTTGCAGTCTGTTTCTCTGACTAGACAAACAAAACAGGAATGAAAAGATGGGGCTAAAATACACATTCAAACAAAGTTTCCATGTAGAACATTAAGGTGGTGATGAAAACAAAAAATGCTGGAAATCATAGCAGGTCAGGCAGCATCTGTGGAGAAACAGCAAGCTAACCTGTCGACTCAAGATAACTCTTCATCAGACTCTTCACCATTAAGATGGTGATAGTCTGGTGGTATAATTGCTCGGTTTTTATTCTCGAGACCCACATAATGTTCTGGGGCGCTGGCATCATGCCATGGCAGGTGGTGGAATCTGAATTCAACAAAAATCTGGAATTAAGTTTTAACCATGACCGTTGTTGACTGTTAGGGAAAACTCATCTAGTTTTTCAGGAACTATAGCTGCCATCCTTACCTGGTCTGGTCAACATGTGATTCTAGACCCACATCAGTGTGGGTGACCTTTAACTGCAACAAGGATGGGCAATGAAATGCTGACATAGCCAGCGATGCCTTCATCCTGTGAATGAACACTAAAACAATAAGATACAGTTTTAATGAATTTCTACAGTTGTTGTCTGATAAACACAGGGAATAGCTATGTTCACTGGGCATTATTCACAATGCTACTGCTCCAGAGGGAAATAAATCCTTCTCAGTATCACTGTTGCAGCCCTTTATTTCATAATTTATTTTACAAATATGTCAGTGCCTATAACAATTAAACAATACTTTCCACTTTTGGAAATATCTTACTGACTGGTTTGGTCTTAACATGTTTCTGGTCAGGAGAGACCTGATAAATGTGAAGTTGAGAAACATAGCAGGGTGATTTGACGGTATATTGTAGTCGCTTCCCTTATTAGTATTTTGCAGAGTTCCATCGATGCTTTGCAACAAATCAACACTGGTGAGTGGTATTCCACAGGGCTCTGTCCTTGGGCCTCTACTCTTTGTAATTTTTATTAATGACTTGGATGAGGGGATTGAAGGATGGGTCAGCAAGTTTGCAGACGACACAAAGATTGGAGGTGTCGTTGACAGTATAGAGGACTGTTGTAGGCTGCGTGACATTGACAGGATGCAGAGATGGGCTGAGAGGTGGCAGATGGAGTTCAACCTGGATAAATGCGAAGTGATGCATTTTGGAAGGTCGAATTTGAAAGTTGAGTACAGGGTTAACGACAGGATTCTTGGCAGTAAAGAGGAACAGCGGGATCTTGGTGTGCAGGTACATAGATCCCTTAAAATGGCCAACCAAGTGGACAGGGTTGTTAAGAAAGCATATGGTGTGTAACAGGGGGATTGAGATTAAGAGCCGTGAGATCTTGTTGCAGCTCCATAAAACTTTGGTTAGACCGCACTTGGAATACTGCGTCCAGTTCTGATCGCCCTATGATAGAAAAGATGTGGATGCTTTGGAGAGGGTTCAGAGGAGGTTTACCAGGATGCTGCCTGGAATGGAGGGCTTATCTTACAAAGAGAGGTTGACTGAGCTCGGACTTTTTTCATTGGAAAAAAGAAGGAAGAGAGGGGACCTAATTGAGGTATACAGATAATGAGAGGCATAGAGTCGATAGCCAGAGACTATTTCCCAGGGCAGAAATTGTTAACACGAGGGGTCATAGTTTTAAGCTGTTTGGCGGAAAGTATTGAGGGGATGTCAGAGGCGGGTTCTTTACACAGAGAGTTGTGAGAGCATGGAATGCGTTGCCAGCAGCAGTTGTGGAGGCAGGGTCATTGGGGATATTTAAGAGACTGCTGGACATGTGTATGGTCACAGAAATTTGAGGGTTCATACATTAGGTTTACCTTACATTAGGATCAATGGTCGGCACAACATCGTGGGCTGAAGGGCCTGTTCTGTGCTGTACTGTTATTTGTTCTTTAGATTGAAAACCAAAGCAAAACTAATGAACTAAAAGTAGGCTGTGAATGTTAACAAATGTTAGCCCATAAAAATGACCCTGATATGAAATAGATTTACTCACACAGAAAATGGATATAGATACAAAACTGAAGAACAATCACAAATATTTTGAAAGTGGTTGTAACTAAAGTCATTCTAGTGAATTATTTTTCAAGGTAAAAACAATGACTGCAGATGCTGGAAACCAGATTCTGGATCAGTGGTGCTGGAAGAGCACAGCAGTTCAGGCAGCATCCAAGGAGCAGTGAAATCGATGTTTCAGGCAAAAGTCCTTCATCAGGAATAAAGGCAGAGAGCCTGAAGCGTGGAGAGATAAGTTAGAGGAGGGTGGGGTGGGGAGAAAGTAGCATAGAGTACAAAAGAGTACAATGGGTGAGTGGGAGAGGGGATGAAGGCAATAGGTCAGGGAGGAGGGTGGAGTGGATAGGTGGAGAAGATAGGCAGGTAGGACAAATCATGGGGACAGTGCTGAGCTGGAAGTTTGGAACTAGGATGAGGTGGGGGAAGGTGAAATGAGGAAACTGTTGAAGTCCACATTGATGCCCTCGGGTTGAAATGTTCCGAGGCGGAAGATGAGGTGTTCTTCCTCCAGGCGTCTGGTGGTGAGGGAGCGGTGGTGAAAGAGGCCCAGGATCTCCATGTCCTCGGCAGAGTGGAAGGGGGAGTTGAAATGTTGGGCCACAGGGAGTTGGGGTTGATTGGTGTGGGTGTCCCGGAGATGTTCCCTAAAGCGCTCTGCTAGGAGGCATCCAGTCTCCCCAATGTTGAGGAGACCGCATCGGGAGCAATAGATACAATAAATGATATTGGTGGATGTGCAGGTAAAACTTTGATGGATGTGGAAGGCTCCTTTAGGGCATTGGATGGAGATGAGGGGAGAGGTGTGGGCACAGGTTTTACAATTCCTGCGGTGGCAGGGGAAGGTGCCAGGATGGGAGGGTGGGTTGTAGGGGGACATGGACCTGACCAGGTAGTCACGGAGGGAATGGTCTTTGCAGAAGGTGGAAAGGGGTGGGGAGGGAAATATATCCATGGTGTTGGGGTCTTTTTGGAGGTGGTGGAAATGTCGGCGGATGATTTGGTTTATGCGAAGGTTGGTAGGGTGGAAGGTGAGCACCAGGGGCATTCTGTCCTTGTTACGGTTGGAGTGGTGGGGTGTGAGAGTGGAGGTGTGGGATGTGGACAAGATGCGTTGGAGGGCATCTTTAACCATGTGGGAAGGGAAATTGCGCTCTCTAAAGAAGGAGGCCATCTGGTGTGTTCTGTGGTGGAACTGGTCTTCCTGGGAGCAGAAACGGCGGAGGAATTGGGAATACGGGATGGTATTTTTGCAAGAAGTAGGGTGGGAAGAGGTGTAATCCAGGTAGCTGTGGGAGTTGGCAGGTTTGTAAAAAATGTCAGTGTCAAGTCAGTCGTCATTAATGGAGATGGAGAGGTCCAGGAAGGGGAGGGAGGTGTCAGAGATGGTCCAGGTAAATTTAAGATCAGGGTGGAATGTGTTGGTGAAGTTGATGAATTGTTCAACCTCCTCGCAGGAGCATGAGGTGGCACCAATGCAGTCATCAATGTAGTGGAGGAAGAGGTGGGGAGTGGTGCCGGTGTAACTACGGAAGATGGACTGTTCTACGTAGCCAACAAAGAGACAGGCATAGCTGGGGCCCAAACGTGGGCCCAAGGCTACCCCTTTGGTCTGGAGGAAGTGGGAGGAGTCGAAGGAGAAATTGTTGAGGGTGAGGACCAGTTAGGCCAAACGAATGAGCATGTTCATGAAAGGGTACTGTTGGGGACGTCGGGAGAGGAAAAACGAGGGCTTGGAGGTCCTGGTCATGGCGGATGGAGGTGCAGAGGGATTGGATATCCCCCACCTACAAGATGTTTATAAAATGTAGTTTATTTTTGTTCAATTTTAAAAACATAACAGACATACAAGAGTATATTAATGCAACATATATTATTCAAAAAGCTCTTACATTTTATATGATACATATGCTAAGGCTTTATAACAACTTTGCTATATCCGTACATAACCAGTCTGTTAGCATTTGAGCCATCTCTAAATTTGCATCCAAAACAAAGGCATGGCGAATTCCTTTTTGGCAGAGATGAATGGTTCCTTCAGGAAAGCTTTTCTTCATATCTTCATAATATGTGATTGGACACCAGTGGTCATTATATCCATAGTAAAAGATAAGCTAAAATGGAGACACAATTGCAGTTCATCAGGAAAGTTTTGATTCCCAAATACAGCAACTTGTTACATGGAATTTAATTCGGAACTGAGCTAGTTTGAAAGCATTTTAGGGCAAGATGTTGCAACCATTAATGGAAGACTATGCAATGTTTAATCTCATGACATTAGGAGAAACAAGCAAACTAGTGTACTTTGAAATCCAGATTTTCCCAAGCTCAATTTCTAAATAAATTAAATCTCTATATTTAATTTAGTACATTTGGCACATAAGTTTTTCAATTCTACACTAATGATCTGCAAATTATTTTACTGTGTTGGCTTTAATAAAGGTTACAAATGTAGTTTTATACATTCATTACACATGAAATTACTGGAAACTTCACATCTGTAATTGTAGAGAAAATTAAGATGAAAAGAATGATTTACAGCATACTTTATTTGAAATTGGATTGGAAAGTCCTGTGAACTGAAATCAACATTCAGTAGTTTGGTTTAAGAAATTCCATTTGGAAAATGTCAAAAGATCCCTGCAAAAGGTTTTGTGGAAGATTTACTAGAGCCTGCTGTACATAACTCAGAGGACCATAATTAACAGAAAAGTACAAGTTGAAAGCTGTAATTATGAAGAATATAGGCGAGCTTTGGAGAAAAGTTCCTTTTTTACAAGAAGTTTGGTTTTTCATCGATGGGACAGATTCAAAGAGTACATTCAAGAATAATCAAAGTAAAGTTACACATAAATTGTTATGTGATATGGCTCGATTTTTCATTACAGTATTAAGACAATGCACTATGGTATTGCTGGGAAGAAATTAACTAATATTTATTGCAGCTGTCATAGAAACAAGTGTCCAAAGTTCAGAGGTCACAGCATGTCCTGATTACTCGGTATATGAACAAGATACTGTTTAAAATACTGTGAGAATACATCACTAGGCACGGCTTGTACTTACGATATCTTTGTAATGATATTATTTTTGGACAAATCTAGGACATTCTTGGAATCCAAAATGCTCATCCATTTAAACTTAATATCGGAAAGAAAGCAGAAAAACGTTTAGCTGGTATTGCTCTATTCTCTGTAAGGGCACTGACTTAAACTATGAGCTAATAATTTAGAAATTTCAAATCAGGATAAGTAAAATTGGAACTGAGTTAATAAGAGCAATACCAAAGAACAGTGAATGCAATTTGTGCCAGGATTTGGCATAATGGGACTATAATGAGGTGAGTATGGGGTACTGCTTGATTTTTAAAAATATGCAGGGATGTGTGCATTTCTGATGAAGCCAACAATTACTACCCATCCTTAATGACCCTGGGAAAGGTAATCATGGATGCCTTCTTGAACCTATGCACATAAACTGGAACAATAGCTGAATTTAGGATGTGGACTAAATTACAGTAAAGACCTAAAGCATATGACTAAATCTAATTATTTCGCCAAGGCTATTATCTCAATTGAAAACTATAAACAGAAAATTGAGTGATATTTCCAACTTAAACTCTAATTAGTTAAATACAAAACAATAACATTGACAGTGCAGGTGAAGTGCTGTAGCTGCAGCATTTGGCAGCTGGTTGACTTTAGTGCGATCCCCAAAACCCATACCTGCAGTTAGTGTTTGCAGATCGGGAAACTTTAACTCGGGGTGGAGTGTGAATCCAAGCTTCAGAAGCTATGATTCATCAGTGAGGTTTAAAGTTATGTGATTATTTTATTCCAGGAGGCAGTTATACCCAAGAAATTAAGGCCTTCAGATTTAGCCCAGGTTAAGGGACTAAAGGAGAGTCTAAGTGAGAAAAATTTGGAGATATCCTTGCCAGGTTTCAGGGTTAAGAACAAGTCTTCAGGTTTGGAGAAGAACCACTGCAAGATATCCTTGCAAAGCAAAGGAGGAGGCTCAGTCTTTGCAATGACCAACAGGGAAAGGATCTTGTTGCCTGTGTGTACAAGACCAGGGATTCAAGGGATGATGGACAAACCAAATATAGTACCTTGGTGCAAGAAGCCATTTAAACTGGGGAGTAGAAAAAGGAATGGACTAGTTGAGGGGATCAATATGGTTACGGGATAGATACTGTTCTCTGCAGCTCAGTGAGAGCCCACATGGTTGCATTTTTCCTTGCCAGATCTCAGGGTTAAGAACAAGTCTTCAGGTTTGGAGAAGAACCACTGCAAGATCCAGTTATCATGGTTTACGTAGGTATCAAGGACATCGGCAGAAGTCACTAAGATGTTCGCCTGAGGAATTTGAGACCCAGGAGGCAAATTAAAGGCCACAAAGAAAATTGTGAAAATTTCACAGAGGTTGGTATCCTGTCACCAAATCACCCTTTATTTGCACATGGAGGACCCTTGACACTGATCCAGCTCCCTCAGGGCCAGCTCTCAGAGTGAACAGGATGACTGACACTCCTATTCTTTTTTTTACACCAATAAATTTTAATAACATTGATACCAGTTGAAACTGACAGAACAGACAGTATGATTTTCTGAATAAAGCAACGTCATTTACATAAAATTTAAACTGGCCATTTCCATTGGTTGTGAGAGGCTTCTTCTATTAATGGTTCCCAAGGTTTCCACTTGGCCATTTTGTATGCCAGAGAAAGTTCACTCTCAGCCTGTGAAATGACTTCTTCAATCTGTCCACAGTTGATTTTGTCTTCTAGTTTTTGAACATTGCGCTCTGATTTTACCAAGTTAAGCCTTTCGTTGATGATCTGCTCCGTGTATTTTCGATAGGCTACATCCTGAGGCACAGATTGTAAAACAGTAAGAATTCTGGTGTACAGAATCCTTAAATTCTCATGAGGATTCTGGGCCACAGCAAGACCCACCAGCCCAGTAGTTTTCTTCAGGACACCAGCCATTGTCGCCGCGGTGCACTGTGACACTCCTATTCTTATCTGTCAGTCAGGGCTCTGTGATTGGACCAAATTCACAGCTCCAATCAGGGAACTCATATTCTATGAGGTCCACCTGGCTGACCTCATTACAATCACTACAATAATTATTGCTGGTTCATAAATGAACCATGAACAATTGTCATACATTCAATACCATCAGAGGTTCATAGATGGCTCACAGACTGGGCTGCAAGAAATGGTTTACAAATCATGTTCACTGGTACTTGGAAATGCAGCAACACTATTGGGAGAGCTTTCACCCAAATCACACTGCAACCAGAGTGCTGGTGCATTAAAATTCTTCTACAGCCAGAGTTATATAAACTAAATTATACACTGAAGTTCAGGTAAGGGGAAATCTATAAAGTTATAAATTGGGTAGCACAGTGGTTCAGTGCCTCACAGTGCCAGGAACATGGGTTCAATTCCAGCCTCGGTTGACTGTCTATGTGAAATTTGCACATTCTCCCAGTGTCTGCATGGGTTTCCTCCAGGTGCTCTGTTTTCCTTCCACAATCCAAAGAAGTGCAGGGTGGGTGAAATAGCCATGATAAATTGCCCATAGTCTTCAGGGATGTGTAGATTAGGTGCATTAATCAGAGGTAAAGGCAGACCAATAGGGTAGGGGAATGGGTCTGGGTGGGTTATTCTTTGGAGAGTTGGTGTGGATTTGTTGGGCCAAATGGCTTGTTTCCACACTGAAGGGATTCTATTCTGGATAGCTAATTAATAAGGTCAGAATAGGGAAACATTGTAAAAAAAAAAGTCAAAATTAAAGGTAGCTTATTTGAAAGAATGATTCATTTATGACAAGATGGATGAACTATAGATGCCATGAATACAAATAATTAGGTATAATCTGATAGACAATACAGACATAAAACCAAATCTGAAATTTGAATATTCAGGGTTACCTGGCATTTTAAAAAGACAAGCAGAAAGGAACACGAGCTGGAGAGGCTTTGATAAGGAAGGGTTAGAAAAATAATCTTGGCTTGGGAAATCAAGATGAAGAACCAGTTCAGATTAGATTAGATTAATTACAGTGTGGAAACAGGCCCTTCAGCCCAACAAGTCCACACCGACCCGCCGAAGCGCAACCCACCCATACCCCTACATTTACCCCTTACCTAACACTACGGGCAATTTAGCATGGCCAATTCACCTGACCCGCACATCTTTGGACTGTGGGAGGAAACCGGAGCACCCGGAGGAAACCCACGCAGACACGGGGAGAATGTGCAAACTCCACACAGTCAGTCGCCTGAATCGGGAATTGAACCCGGGTCTCAGGTGCTGTGAGACAGCACTGTGCCACCGTGCCGCCCACAAAGGTGAAGATTAGAACGAAAAGCAAAGAAGTTACTACCGATAACTTCACAAGGTCGTTTACTGAAATGAAACTGTTGGATAGAGCATAAATTAGTACATAACAGGAGCTTGCTAAAATGGTAATGCAATAAAGACAACTTGAATCTTAATACATACATTAGAGAAATCAAATTGGCAAAAGAGATTAGATTACTCACAGTGTGGAAACAGGCCCTTTGGCCCAACAAGTCCACACCGACCTGTCGAAGCGCACTCACCCAGACCCATTCCCCTACATTTACCCCTGCACCTAGCACTAGGGGCAATTTAGCATGGCTAATTCACTTAACCTGCACATTTTTGGACTGTGGGAGGAAACTGGAGCACCCGGAGGAAACCCACGCAGACACAGGGAGAATGTGCAAACTCCACATTGTTAGTCGCCTGAGGTGGGAATTGAACCTGGGTCTCTGGCGCTGTGAGGCAGCAATGCTAACCACTGTGCCACCGTGCCACCCACAAAGTAGTAATGGATTTTTTTTCAGATTAGATTTCCTACAGTGTGGAAACAGGCCCTTCGGCCCACACCGACCCTCCGAAGAGTAAACCGCCCAGACCCCATCTCCCTTTGACTAATGAAACCTAACACTATGGGCAATTTAGCATGGCCAATTCACCTGACTTGCACGTTTTTGGATTGTGGGAGGAAACCGGAGCACCCAGAGCAAACCCAGGGAAAGTGTGCAAACTCCACACAGGCAGCCACCCAAGGCTGGAATCGAACCTGGGACCCCGGTGCTGTCAGGTAGCAGTGCTAACCACTGAGCCACTGTGCCGTCCATTTTGAGGATGAGCTCATGGAGAGCATTTTGGATAATTTCTTTGAAGAATACGTTGCAGATGTTACCAGGGAACAGGCTGTTTTGTATCTGGTAATGTATAATTAGATTGATTAATAAATGATTAATGATTCTTACAGCATCCTCAAGGGAAGAGTGATGAAAACATGACGAATTTCATATTCAGTTTGGGGAGTGAAAAACATGAGGCTGAAACTAGTTTCCTGAACTGAAATACAGCCAATTATAAGTTTATGAAGAAAGATTTGTCTAAAGTGGAGTGTGGAAATAGGTAAGCTGACAATAAGCAGTGGGAAATATCTAAGGAAATACTTTGGATATCTTAATAGAGATAAATTGCATTAACTATGAGATGGATGATCCATCTAAGCAAGGTAAGGATGGGATCGATTTAAAAGAAAAAACATACAAATTGGCAACGATTAATTCAGAAGATTGGAAATCATTTAAAAACCAGGAGATAGCAAAAAAAAAATAAGGACACAATATAGATTACTGACGGCAAACATGCAAGAAACATAAAACTTCCAGTAAGAGCTACTACATGTATATTAAAATGAAGAGAGTGGTGGCTCAGTGGTTAGCACTGCTGCCTCACAGCACCAGGGTCTCGGGTTTGATTCCGGTCTCGGGTTCGATTCCAGCCTTGGGCGACTGTCTGTGTGGTTTGCACATTCTCCCCATGTCTGTGTGGGATTCCTCCCGGTGTTCTGGTTTCCTCCCACAATCACAAAGATGTGCAGGTCAGGTGAATTGGCCGTGCTAAATTGCCCATAGTGTTAGGTGCATGAGTCAGAGCGAAATGGGTCTGGGTGGGTTACTCTTCGGAGGGTCAGTGTGGACTGGTCGGACCGAAGGGCCTGTTTCCACACCATAGGTAATCTAATCTAACTAAAAAGTCAAAGAATTGCGGGTGTAAATATTGTCCCTTTGTTCAAGAAGGGAAGTAGAGACAACCCTGACAATTATAGACCAGTGAGGCTTACTTTGGTTTTTAGAAAAGATTACAAGTGATAGGATTTATAATCATCTAGAGGGGAATAAGTGGATTAGGAATAGTCAACACGGTTTTGTGAAGGGTAGGTCGTGCCTCACTAACCTTATTGAGTTCTTTGAGATGGTAACCAAACAGGTGGATGAGGGTAAAGCCATTGATGTGGTGTATATGGATTTCAGTAAGGTATTTGATAAGGTTCCAAATGGTAGGCTATTGCATAAAATACGGAGGCATGTGATTGAGGGTGATTTAGCAGTTTGGATCAGACATTGGCTAGCTGAAAGAAGACAGAGAGTGGTGGTTGATGGAAAATGTTCATCCTGGAGTTCAGTTACTAGTGGTGTACTCCAAAGATCAATTTTGGGGCCACTGCTGTTTGTTATTTTTAAAAAAGACCTAGAAGAGAGCACAGAAGATTGGGTCACCAGATTTGTGGATGATACTAAGGTCGGTAGAGTTGTAGATAGTGCTGAAGGATGTTGCAGATTACAGAGGTACATAGATAAACTGCAGAGCTGGGCTGAGAGACGGCAAATGGAGTTTAATGCAGACAAGTGTGAGGTGATTCACTTTGGAAGGAGCAACAGGAATAAAGAGTACTGGCTATTGGTAAGATTTTTTGTAGTACAGATGAGTAGAGAGATCTTGGTGTCTATGTACATTGATTTTTGAAAGTTGCCACCCAGGTTGATGGGGTTGTTAAGAAGGCATACTGTGGGTTAGCTTTTATCGGTAGAGGGATTGAGTTTCGGAGCCACGAGGTCATGCTGCAGCTGTACAAAACTCTGGTGCTTCTGCACTTAGAGTCACAGAGATGTACAACATGGAAACAGACCCTTCGGTCCAACCCGTCCATGCCGACCACATATCCCAACCCAATCTAGTCCCACCTGCCAGCACCCGGCCCATATCTCTCCAAACCCATCCTATTCATATACCCATCCAAATGCCTCTTAAATGTTGCAATTGTACCAGCCTTTCCCCTCTCACCCTAAACCTATGCCCTCTAGTTCTGGACTCCCTGACCCCAGGGAAAATACTTTGCCTATTTACCCTATTCATGCCCTTCATAATTTTGTAAACTTCTATAAGGTCACCCCTCAGCCTCCGACACTCCAGGGAAAACAGCCCCAGCCTGTTCAGCCTCTCCCTACAGCTTACTTCCTCCAACCCTGGCAACATCCTTGTAAATCTTTTCTGAACCCTTTCAAATTTCACAACATCTTTCCGATAGGAAGGAGACCAGAACTGCACACAACTTTCCAACAGTGGCCTAACCAATGTCCTGTATAGCCACAAAATGACCTCCCAACCCCTGAACTCAATACTCTGACCAATAAAGGAAAGCATACCAAACGCCTTCTTCACTATCCTATCCACCTGTGACTCAACTTTCAAGGCGCTATGAACCTGCACTCCAAGGTCTCTTTGTTCAGCATTGCGTACAGTTCTGGTCACCGCATTATAGGAAGGATGTGGAAGCTTTGGAAAGGGCTCAGAGGAGATTTACGAGGATGTTGCCTGGTATAGAGGGAGGGTCTTATGAGGAAAGGGTGAGGACGTGAGGCTGATTTTTTTTAGAGAGAAGAAGGTTGAGAGGTGACTTAATTAAGACATATAAGATAATCAGAGGGTTAGATAGGGTGGACAGTGAGAGCCTTTTTCCTCGGATGGTGATGGCTAGCATGAGAGGACATAGCTTTAAATTGAGGGGTGATAGATATAGGACGGGTGTTAGAGGTAGTTTCTTTACTCATATTGTTCACTATTACCAAGGAAATCTGCCATCTTTACCTGATCCAGTCCATATGTGACCCCAGATCCACACAAATATTATTAGCTGTGAACTGTCTTCTGAAATGACCTAGCAGGTAACTCAGTTCAAAACTTATTAGGTACAAGTGGCACTTGATGGCATTGCCAGTGATATTCATAACCCAAAAAGAATTAAAACAAAAACTCATCTGGACAATTTGTGAGAATATCAGTTTATGACAGGGGAATGGTTTAACACTAATGGTTGGAAAGTGGACTCTGATTGGTTGACTCTGAATGCAACAAAAAATGATGATTTTTTTTGGTCTTTCTTGGATTTTGGTGGTGAATTTGTCTGTTTCAATGATGATTCTTACAGTGGGATGGGGAATTCAATTCTGATCAAGGTAAAACTTGAAAAGAAAATCAATTCAAATTAAAGAAACAAATCTCATTTCTATTGTTGTCAATTGTCCACAATTCTTTGGATTATAAAGCTGGATATTATGTAGAATCATGAACCCCGACAGTACATTGACTTCAGGAGGTGCAGTGGAGGACATGCCCCTGTCTGCAGCAATGGTGCTCAGGTGAAGTTAGTTGAGAGCATCATGTGCCTGTGGGTGACAACCACCAACAATCTTACCCGGTACACCCACGTAGGAAAACCCAACAACGCCTCTACTTCCTCAAGACGCTAAGGAAATGCCGGATGTCAATAAAAACTCTTACAAATTTGTATAATTCACCACAGAAAGCATCCAATCTGGATGTATCACAGCGTGGTAAAGCAACTGCTCTCCCCAAGAGTGCAAGAAACTACAAAGAGTTGTGAACACAGCCTAGTCACCATTTAACGCAGCCTTCCATCCACTGATTTCACCCATACTTACTGACAGAATGAAAGAGCACCTCCCCCACCCCGGTTTTACTCTCTTCTACCCTCTTCCATCATGCAGAAGATGTACAAACTGATTCAAGGACAGCTTCTTCCCCGCTGTCAAGAGACTTTTGAATGGACCCCTTTAAGGTGAATGGTGATCTCTCTCTGCCTCTTCCTGACAGTTGTAACAATATCCTGCATTCTGTTCTGTTACCCTGATACACCTGTATAGTATGATCTGCCTGTAAGCATGTAAAACAGCACTTTTCACTGTACCCTGGTAAACGTGACAGCAAATAAATCAAATAAAATCACATCACATCAGAAGTGATTCAGCTCATTGAGTCTGCATTAAGCCTCTGAACAGCATCTTGCCCAAACCCAGTCCTCCACCTATCCCTATAACCTGCATTTCCCATCGCGAACCCACCTAGCCTTCACATCCCTGAACACTATGGACAATTTACCATGGTCAATCCTCCTAACCTGCACATCTTTGGACTGTGGGAGGAAACCAGAGCACCCAGAGAAAACCCATGCAGACACAGGGAGAATGTGCAAACTCCACACAGATACCCATGGGTGGAATCGAACCTGGATCCCTGGCACTGTGAGGCAGCAGTGCTAACCACTGAGCCACTGTACTGTCATCACTGTTTAGGATGGGACAGGATGGAAAATAGTGATGGTCCCCTGCTCAATAGCTTCATGGGGATTAAGGAACATGGGGAGAGGGCGAGATGAGGGTATTGGGCTATGACCATATTGAATGGGGGAACAGGCTTGAAGGGTCAAATGGCTTGCTCCTATCATCTCTGTTTCTATGTTTCCCAGTATCCTCTGAGCTCACACCCATAACAGAGGGAATGGATAAGCAGCAACATCTGAGCTTTTCAAACATTCAGTTGATCCTAATATGGCCCTGCCCACACCAAACATGGCAGCCTGGCCAGTCAGTGACCTTTTTATTTGCGCAAGTTTTAAAACGGTGGTTAGGAAGGGGGTGCTGCTTTTTGAGAATGTATTTTGCCCCTCAGGGACATACCCCAAGGAGACAGTAACCTCTTGAGGCCTACGTCAAAATTCAACTCCCCTCACCCCACTGCTAATTTGCGCAAACTCTCTCTGCTAAATGCCCCCTGGATCTCGTATTCCATTAGGCCTCTTGCCGGCATCATCAATTGTGGAGGTCTGGCACTCCTGGGATTATTGGAGCTGATTGGCTGACGGGTGGGGATGGGAGCCCCAGTCTGCTTGTCTGTCTGGTCCCCGGCGACATCCCCTGGGGGTGCAATCCGTTTACATCATTCCCCACCCCTCCAGTCTGCAACCCAGACATTTCTACCCACAGATTCTAAAGTACAACTGTTAGAGAAACATAACTGAGCCCTAATCACAGGGCATCCAGCCAAATGCTTAATACCCAGGAAAGATCTTCAGCTTGACTCACATTTGATAGATTAGACTGACAGAAGGAATAACACGATTGCAATATAACTTTCACAAGAAGTAGGAAGCTCATTATCCTGATTACAGCTGTTTATTTTGGAGCAATCAAACAAGGTAGGTGTAGATATATTGCTGATAAACATTCTATATCCAGACGAAAGACAATTTGAAAACAGCCAATTGCAATTAGTAATGGAAAGTTCTCTTGGGAAATACAATGAGCTGCATCGATCATGCAAGGTGATTAGAGTGCCCCTGGAGTTGCATTATACTGCCAGCTGTTACCACTAAACTTCAGAAAAGCCAGAGTGTTTATTTGATTCTTTTTCCCCTAAATCATTATACTTCATGAATTATAGCTTTGAGATCTCTCAAAACACTTTTGGCAAAAAGAAACACTGACAGGCAGCTGGTCACAAGACCTCAGTACTTGCCTTCACGCTCTGAATCATTATGGCCTTGTAAATAGATTTTATTTTAATAATTAGCTGATGGTTTTTGTTCGTGGCACCAAGCTAAAAATAAGAGTGAAATTGTGCCACCATCTTCTTGTAACTGACCCTCAACTCTTTCTCCCATCTGTAATTTCTTCTGTCTCTCAGTGTGCTTATTGATTTCTTTATCATACTTCATCTTTGTACATCTCTTAAAAAATGTCTCAACACTGTCCTCATCTCCAATTTGTTGCCTTTTAAATTTTTTTTTCTCAGATAGCAAGTATTTCTCTGGCACCTCTCTTTTCTCACCTCACTTAAATACTCCATAAACTCAGACTCAAATTTTTTTTCCTTGTTTCAATGCCAGGTTTTTCAACATACTTACCTTGTTCATCTACCAGTGCACCACTGGATTAGGAGCCGTTTCTCTGTGTGGTAATGGCATAGTCGATAGTTACTAAGATGAGGGTGTGTGGGGGGAACAAGCTGGGTATTAAAAGGAAGGTGCGCATTGGGATTGGAGCAGAAGCAGGTGGCTACAAATTTACTTTGAAGACAGTGTGATAATGCAGGGTCTAGGAGTATTGTTAGAGTAACCAGGAAAACAGATTCCTGAGACAATAGCTGTGACAGGGTGAGGCGATCATGCTGGATGTAGGGTCAATGAATGGACATTCCCCTGGGTATTATCAGAGAGTGAAGAGTTGGGTTCAGGACTATGGAGTGGACTGTGGAATAAATGAAGAATGGCATTATGCTGATGAACACTGAGTTCTTCTGAGATCTGTTAACACCATAAAATTGATTGAGGATCTTCAATGTATTGGTTCATGACCATTCTTTAACCCTTCTTCCTCAGGCATGCAAACACACAACTACTGAACAGTACAGTGAACTGTATGCTGGTAAACAGCTCTGGTTACAGGACTGATTCCTTTATAAAAGGCACTCTACTGGATCAGGTACACAATGGTGTAACATCTTCATTTGACTGGTGAGAAAATTCTGGGGACTGCTGTCACTGGAGTGAAAAGTAAGCAAGCACTATTTCCTTTGTTGCTGACTACAAACTCTGGGCAATAAAAACACGTCTGTGGAATTTCTATTATTATTAATGCAAATTTGCTGAACGAACAAATCATGTCAATATATTGAGTACAGGAGTTGGGGCGTCATGCTGCGGCTGTACAAGATGTTGGTTAGGCTACTTTTGAAATATTGCGTGTAAATCTGGTCTCCTTCCTATCGGAAGGATGTTGTGAAACTTGAAAGGGTTCAGAAAAGATTTACAAGGATGTTGCCAGGGTTGGAGGATTTGAGCTATAGGGAGTGGTTGAATAGGCTAGGGCTGTTTTCTCTTTACAGTCGGAGGCTGAGGGGTGACCTTATAGAGGTTTATAAAAAACCATGAGGGACATGGATAGGATAAACAGACAAAGTCTTTACTCTGGAGTGGGTGAGTCCAGAACTAGAGGGCATAGGTTTAGGGTGATAGGGGAAAGATATAAAAGAGACCTGAGGGGGCAATGTTTTCACACAGAGGGTGGTACGTGTATTGTGTGAGCTGCCAGAGGAAGTGGTGGAGTCTGGTACAATTGCAACATTTAAAAGGCATCTGGATGGGTACATGAATAGGAAGGGTTTAGAGGGATATGGGCTGGGTGCTGGTAGGTGGGACTAGATTGGGTTGGGATATCTGGTCGGCATGGACGAGTTAGACCGAAGGGTCTGTTTCCATGCTGTACATCTCTATGACTCTATGTTAGAAGTTCACAGATTCTGCGGTGCATGTAAACTTTGGCCACCGATTTCATGGCTGGGGACTAAATCTAGTACTATGTTTCTGGCACTGAGTCAGCTTATGCACTATGAAAACAGAATTAAATGCCTGCCAATATGATATGAGTTTCAATTCGTCATACGAAGCAAACTTTCATATTTCAAAATTTACATTTAACAACAGTACAATCGACCGCATTATGTTTTTGATGGTGAGCAGCCAACAGTACATTCTAGTCTTTGGTGACATTAGATGGATAAAGCTCCACCTGGACTGAGTAGAAAGCTGATCTTGCAGATCAGCATGAGTTTATGATGCACACTTGCACAGCACCTTCAGTAAATACTGGTACCTGAACTGTAACTGCAGCATGTTGTGAGAAAGCAAAAAAAAGGATTGAAGCTGATGACTTTGACATTTTAAAAATTTACACGTGGCAAATGGGTGTCGCTGGCTGGCCAGCATTTACTGCCCGTCCCTAGTTGCCCCTTGAGAAAGTGGTGGTGAGCTGCCTTCTTGAACCACTGCAGTCATGTACTGTAGGTTGACCTATAATGCCCTTAGGGAGGGAATTCCAGGATTTTGACCCAACAACAGTGAAGGAATGGTGATATATTTCCAAGTCAGGATGGTGAGTGGCTTGGAGGGGAACTTGAAGGTGGTGGTGTTCTCTTATATCTACTGCCCTTGTCCTTCTCGATGGAAGTGTTTCTGCATTTGGGAGGTGCTGTCTGAGGATCTTTGGTGAGGTTCTGCAGTGCATCTTCGAGATAGTACACACTGCTGCGACTGAACGCTGCTGGTGGAGGGAGTAAATGTTTCTAGATGTGGTGCCAATCAAACCGGCTGCTTTATCCTGGATGGTGTCAGGCTTCTTGAGTCTTGTTGGAGCTGCACCCATCCAGGTAAGTGCAGAGTATTCCATCACACCTGTTGATTGTAGACAGTTTTTGGGGAGTCAGGAGGTGAGTTACCTGTTGCAGTATTCCTGGTCTCTGACCTACTCTTGTAACCACTAGAGTTTATATGTTGAGAATTTTACAGTACAAAATGAGGCCATTTGACCCATTCTGTCTGTACTGGCTCTCGAAAGACTTATGCAGATAATTCCATTTGCCAGCCCTCTCTCCCTAGCCCTCAAAATTCATCACTTTCAAATCTATCTCCAGCTCTCTTTTGAAACCTCCTATGGAATCTGCCTCCACCACTTTCCCTGCTCTCTTGCTGACAATCCTGAAATTTTACCTCCAGTTACTGATGTACCAACTAGTGGAAACAGAATGTCTTCCTTTACTCTGTCTTAATTTTGACCATCTCAATTAGTTAACCCTTTAATCTTTTCTGCTCGAACAAGAATTAATCTAACTTCCCTAATCTCTCCTTGTATCTAAAATCCTTCAGTCCTGGTCTCCTTCTAGGAATTCTTCTTTGCACTGTCCAGGGCTTTAACATCCTTCATTAAATAAGGTGCCCAGAACTGAACACAGTACTCCAAATGTGACAGCACACAAATTGTTCATGAGTTAACATTAAATCAATACCAATGAATTACTATTACATTTTAAGCCATAACAGAACACTGCTTTCATTTCAAATGAAATCTTTTCCAAGTATGTTCAATTTGAAAAGAAAACATGGTCCCCCAATTTTGGTCCACAACATAAATAGTCACATCTTGTGTATGGACAGCAGCACTTTTAAAGGATGCCATTAATTTTGAATCTTTCATGACCAATTGATGCATGTCAACAAAACCAGATTCATTGCAGAGGTTAATAACAAATCCCAGCAGCGTTTGAAGGGTTGCAAGGTAACCACGTGCTATTTGGCAGGTGGTGGTAGGGTATCTCTTTCACCAATCCAATGGTGGCACTGGAAGGTCCAATCTATTATTGTGGTCAGCAGCAGGCTGCCATTGCTGATTGAGGTGTGTATGAGAATTCTGCTCGCTGCTCAAGAATGCAGAGCCGGAAATGTCTTATTCGAGGGCAAGGCAGTGAGTTGCGTTTGGATTGGTACAGTACAGGAGGTTTTCCTTCAGTTGGGACACCTGGCTGAACTGTAACAGGATCTGGAAGTGCTGATACAGACAGGCAGCACTAACTCATTTAACTTACTGATGGGTGGCGGAGTTTCAACCCCATTTGGATAACCCACATTGGAACACATTGTCTTCCCATACTTGAAACAATGATTGCTAATTGTAAATTGTCAGTATTTTGACCACAATCTTGAAACTACAATACCTTGTCCAAGTACCGTCTTATAGTGGGATCATCTCTCTGGACAACGTACATCATTTCCTGGCTTCCCATGTACATGGCATTAGCTAAAAAGAGATAGGAATTCTCAGTTAAACAGATCATCAAAAGACTAAACATAACACTTCAACATACTTTTCCTTTCTACAGTAAAAACAATCAGAAAACATTTAATCCTAAACACCGGGATAGATAAAATAATTTTCTGTAGAACACTTGGCAGACAATAACTAATTAGTGAAAGTGATTATATTTATGAGAACATTGAAGATGGTGACATGATAGAAATTTTAAAAGGTGGGACAATTAAATATAAATAGGTTGAATAAATGTTTAAAACAAGAAAACTAGACCAAAATTTCTGGAGACATACTTTCCTCTTAGTGCTGGCCTGAGAAATTGCGATGTCACACCTGAAGAACTGTTTTGGTTCAGATCATATTGTTTCAGCACAGATCTGGAATCAAACCTGGCACCCTGTGATCTGGGTGGCTAAACATTTCTGTTCTGCTAACCCAAATTTGGTTTATTTATCTACTCTCTTCTCGAGGTCCTCCCAAGCAGCCATAGACTTCCCCATGAGGTGAGTTGACTGGCACAGCTTCTAAATGGAATGGTACTTCTGGGTCATCTTTGTTTTTTCACTAGGAGTTTCCAGTTCAGAAACAAGGAAACTGACCGGCCACTCCATGTCTCCGGCAACCAGCAAATACCTCACCTCACTTGGCAATTTACCCAACCACAAGTTGAGACCCAGACATTACCTTCAGTAAAATAATATTTAAACAGGTCTATTTCTGCTGGTCTAAATTTGTTTATTACAAAAACAAGATCTTACATGAATCTGCAATTCATTACCAGTTTAACCAAGTTATATCAAACTATTTTCAACAAAAACATAGAAAACAGAAGCAGAAGTGGGCCATTCATCCTGCAGTGAATATGATCATGGCTGATCAGCCAACTCAATACCTGGCTCTTGATTTCTTCCATACACTTTGATCCCTTCAGACCTAAGGCTATATCTAAGTCCATTCTGAAAACATTCAATATTTTGACCTCAGCCACTTTCTATAGCAGAGAATTTCAAAGGCTCACCATACTTGAGGTGCAGACATTTCTCCTCATCTCAATCCTAAACAGTCAACTCTGTATCTTTCGAGTGCGACCCCAGTTCGGGACTCCTCAGTCATCGGAAACATGCTTGCTGTGTTTATCCTGTTTAATCCTGCGAGAACTATACAGGTTTCAATGAGATTCCAAACCCAATTTTTCTCAGGGAATGTTGTCCTCACTGATCCAGTCTCTCTTCGTGTGTCAGTTCTGCCATCCCAGGATTCATTATACTTCCACCTCGACCAGAACATCCTCCTCAGATAAGGAAACCGAAACTCCAGGTCAGGTCTCACCAAGGCTTTGTCCAACCGCAGCAAGACATTCCAGCTCCTGTACTTGAATTCTCCCACTATGAAGGTCAACATACTACTTATCTTCTTTACCATCTGCTGCAGCTGCACGTTTACTTTCAGCAACTGGAATATAAGGACGGGGGAAAGTGAGGACTTCCGATGCTGGAGGTCTGAGTCAAAGAGTGTGGAAAACTACAGCCGGTCAGGCAGCCTCCGGGGAGCAGGAGAGTCGATGTTTTGAGCATAAGCTCTTCATCAGGAATGAGGAGGTGGCCCAAGGGGGCTGAGAGATAAATGGGAGCGGGGTGGGGCTGGGGGGAAGTAGTTGTGAAGGTGATAGATCAGAGAAGAGGATGCAGCGGATAGGTGGGAAGGAAGATGGACAGATAGGACAGTTCAAGAGGGCAGTGCTGAGTTAGAAGATTGGATTTGGGATAAGGTGGGGGGAAGGGAAATAAGGAAACTGGTGAACTCCACATTGAACACATGGGGTTGGAGGGTCCCAAGGCAGAAGATGAGACGTTTGAGGGAGTGAGAGAGCAAGTTAAAGTGTGTGACCACAAAGCGTTGGGGTTGCTTAGTGTGTGTACCCTGCCTCCTGTAGCTACATGTCCTCCCACCCTGCCTCTTGTAAACAAACCCCCTGACTCCCACAGCTACTTGGTCTACACCTCTTCCTGCCTGCCTCCTGAGAAAACAGCCTCCAAACTCATAGAGCAGGACCCTGCACCGCCTGGTTCTATCTCCTATGCAAAATTCACAAACCTGACTGCCCCGGTCAACCCATCATCTCACCCAGCTCCTGCCCACCGAACTTACCTTCACATACCTTGAGACCATTCTGTCTCCTTTGGTCCAAGATCTTCCCACATATGTTTGGGACACCACCCAGGGCCTCCATCTTCTCCAGGACTTTTGTTTCCCCAGTGCCCAACGCCTTATCTTCATCATGGACATCCAGTCCCTGTACACATCCATCCACATGACAAAGGCCTCCAAGCCCTCCATTTCCTCTCCTCCTGCTGACCCAATCAGTGCCCTTCCACTGACACTTTCATCTGATTGGCTGAACTAGTCCTCACCCTCAACAATTTTCCCTCCAAATCCCCCCACTTCCTCAAGACCAAAGGGGTAGCCACGGGCACCCGCATGGGTCCCAGCTATGCCCGCCTCTTCGTCAGGTATGTGGAACAGTCAATCTTCTGCAGTTACACCGGCACCATTCCACATCTTCTCCTTTGTTGCATCGATGACTGTATCAGGCCCACCTCATGCTCCCACAATGAGGTTGAACAGTTTATCAACTTCTAAAACAACTTCTACCCTGACCTCAAGTTCACCTGGACCATATTGGACAACTCCCTCCCCTTCCTGGACCTCTCCATCTCCATTTCTGGTGATAGACTCAACATGTCATCTACAAGCCCACTGACTCCCACAGCTACCTGGACTATACCTCCTCCCACCCTGCCTCCTGTAAAAACGCAATCTCTTGTTCACAATTCCTTTGCTTCTGCCACATCTGCTCCCAGGAGAACAAACTGCACCACTGAACATCCCAGGTGGCCTCCTTCTTAAAAGACTGCAATTTTCCCTCCCACGTGGTCAATGATGCCCTCCAATGCATCTCCTCCACTTCCCGCACCTCCTCCCTTGAACTCCATCCCTCCAATCACAACAAGGACAGAATTTCTCTGGTCCTCACCTTCCACCTCACCAACCTCCAGATACATCACATTATCCTCTGCCATTTCCGCCACCTACATATATTTCCCTCCCCACCCCTATCTGCATTCCGGAGAGATTATTTCTTCTGTGACTCCTTCGTTAGGTCCACAGCCTCCACCAACCCACCCACCCCACAGGCACCTTCCTTCGCCACCGCAAGAAGTGCAAAACCTACGTCCACACCTCTGTCCAAGGCCCGAAAGGGTCCTTCCACATCCGATTCAGATTTACCTTCCACACATGTCATCTACTATGTCCGTTTCTCTCAGTGTGGTCTCCTCTACATTAGGGAGACAGGAAGCTAACTTGTGGAATGTTTCAGGAAACATCTCTGGGGCACACGCACTAAACAACCTCATTGCCCAATGGTCGAACACTTTAACTGCACTCCCCCTGCCCCAAACCCCGTCAAGGACATGCAAGTCCTGGGCCTCCTCCACCGCCAAACTCGGGCTACCCGATGCCTGGAGAAAGAACGCCTTATCTTCCACCTTGGGGTCCTCCAAACACATGGGATCAATGTGGATTTCACCAGTTTCTTCATCTTCCCTCCCCTCACCTCATCCCAGATCCAACCTTCTAACTCAGCACCACCTCCTGAACTGTCCTACCTGTTCCATCTTCCCTCCAACCTATCTGCTGCACCATCCTCTCCAACTTAACACCTTCACCCCTACCTTCATCAACCTATCGCATTTCAAGCTACCTTCCCCTCAGCTCCACCCCATCCCATTTATGTCTCAACACCCCCCCCCCCCACCCCCCCCCCCCCCCCAAGGCCACCTCGTCATTCCTGATGAAGAACCTATGCTCAAAATGTCGACTCTCCTGCTCCTCGGATGCTGCCTGACTGGATGTGTTTTTCCACCACCGCACTCTTCGATTCTGGTATATAAGGACACCCAGGTCTCTTTGCACCTCTCCCTTCCCAATCAATCGCCGTTCAGAAAATAATCTACTGCCCTGTTTTTGTTCATAAAATTTATATGTTTGGGTTATGACTGTCTGACACTAGCCCAGAGACTTGAAAGGTGAACTAATTATAATTCGTTCTAATAAAGAGTCACCAAACTTGAAACATTAACTTTGCCTTCTTGCCAGAGGTGCTGCCCTGCTGAATTTCACCAGCAATTTTGGCTTTTGAATCAACTCTACACCTTGTCAAATGTCCAAGATGACGAACATTTCTTAAAGGGAGATTCCACATCCTAAGGAAGCATATTCATTTGGATTTCACCGGACAATACAGATAGTGGGTCTTTAATACATAAGCTACACTGTAATTGGCTTTGGTTATGATAAGATTTCAGTGAGAAACAGTGGACTAAAACCACTCATTTTATTCAAAATTACATTCCCTCTGAGATACAACAATGAAGTGGATTTTCAACGTGCTGCCTGCTCTAACGCAGACAGTGAAAATCCGTTGCCCATTTTCCTTAGAGTGAGGAATTTGCTCATTTTCAAAACAGATCAAATTATTCTGTACTTTTAGGCTGACAATTGTAAGATGAATTGCATGATATAAACAAACCCTCAAGTTATTGAGCCCTCAAGGTCCAAGGATAGATTGCAGTTTCAAAATCTTTTTGTTGCTACAACAAACTGCCCTAAAGATTTCTTTTAGCAGAGTAACTTGTGTTGTAATAAACTCCGATTCTGGACAAAGCAGATGGATAGTTTACAGTCAGAAGAGGTGTCCCTCTGTCACGAATCTGTGTTGCGTTAGTCTGACCATAAGAATGCTCTTAAAGAAGTTGCTTCCCTACAGTGTTTTATAAAATGGCATTTAGCCAATGAAAGGTTTCCTCTGCTCAAACATTTGTTTCACATTATTGATCAGAGAACGGAAGATAATTAAAAAATATGAGTCCTTTGTCAATTAACAAGATTAAATATGAGCTTCATACAAATAAAAGATTAAATATGACCTTTGGAGTTTAGAACTGAAAAAGAAGCAATATACAAAAAACAGTCAAAAATAACACATGACATTAAACAACAGCATATCTTAAACATATGGTACTGCCACTGTACACATACCTGTACTTGGTTTTGGAGTAAGCAACACAGTGATTTCCCTCTGCTTAAGTTTGGTGATTTATATTTATGTTTTAATGGAATTCATTAGCGATGTTTGAGCAGCGGGTGTCACACTATTGAAACACCACTTAGCTTCTGTTTCACAGTAGAAACATTTCATTAGTGGCAGAAGCAATTTGAGAGCCCTGAATGCCTGTATTGTCGTGCATGCCTTGAAAGGACCAAGGTGGCTCATTGCTTGAGAACAAATACAGACTAAACACGTAAAATTAAATGTTCACAGTGCTGAGCTAATTATTCCAACCTACCTTTAAAATGTGGTGTCTTATGATCAGGAATATTAAAATTGCTGTATCTATTTTACCTTAAGTATTCCAATATGGAAAGTGAATGCTGTTTGTTCTTAGAAGCTTCAATACTGTAGCCTCTTGAGCCTTTAGAGCTGAACTGAAGGTTGACCGACCAATTACCGACCCACCATCCAAACTTTGTTTATAACTTGGGATGATTATTTCACATTGAGGACTGAAAATCTTCATAACTCATTGTTCTATTCCCATCAGTCAAGTCAGAAGCATGCACCAGGGACCAACAGATGACTTTCGAAAATAACCAATCGGTGCAATTTGCTTTGTTTACAAAAGGTCTATCTGATGGCAAAAACTGCACAAGAACTCTACAGTGGTCTTTTCTGATTATGTCTTGTATATCCTGCTTAGATACTGCTTCATTATCCTCCTGTCCACTCCCAATATCTGTGAACAATGATGATAACCGAAATAATAACTTCTCAGAACAATCCTACACAAGGTCATAATTGCTACATTTACATAGGAAAAAAAGATTTCTACTTTTGCTTTATTTCACATTATAATTAGGATTAAGCTCAATTACTTTAAGATCAGATCCACATACAATTACAGTTTGGAGTCAACCATGGATGAGAGTAAACATGCGCAGAGACAGCTCCTTTCGAGAACTTAACCTTCTCGCTGTGCCATTTCAGTCAAGTGACATTTGCAGACTCAGTGGCAATAGTGGTTTGTTCTGAATGGATCAGTAATTATTTGAATGGAGGAGTGCAGTGGGCCTCACTAACTGACAATGTGAAGGTTGAACGGGGAGAAAATGGTCTGAGAATGTTAGGTTGGTTGGGAGCATTGACCTTTGGAAGATGAACATGGTTAGGAAGCTCAAACAGTGGATACGTATTGCTTGTTCATTCAACCTGAACATATCACTTGCAAATGGATTATTTCAAGAATGTAGAAATTAGCATTGGACCAAAAGCCTCATTGCAGTTTGAAGTATTGTAGTAAAAGGATAGACATCACTTTCAGGTCTCAGCTTAAGGAAAGAATGTTTGGTGTAAAAAAAAGTCTTTATCTTTACAGCTATCCGTTAAATAGGTCTAAAGAAAATTTTCTGGAATTTGTCCAATGATGGTCAGAATGAACATTAACCCTGATGGTCCATCTCTTTGAGGATAACATATGAAGTTTCAATCTAATGGTGGACGTGTTGCTTGAACTGTTCTAGGTTGTGTGGTGAAAATGTCCTCATAGTTTAATACTGGCAGGAATTTATTCTGGTAACAATGATACATATTCAAACCAGGCTGGTATGAGAGTTGGATGGTCACTTGCAATTGTTGGTGTTTCAATGCACCTGCTGTCTTTACCTTTCTGGTTGGTGAAGATCACGGGTTTTGAAAATCTCACCAAGAAGCCTTGATGAGTTACTTCAGTGCAATTTACAAGGATGTTGCCAGGGTTGGAGGATTTGAGCTATAGGGAGAGGCTGAACATGCTGGGGCTGTTTTCCCTGGAGCATCGGAGGCTGAGGGGTGACCTTATAGAGGCTTACAAAATTATGGAGGGCATAGATAGGGTAAATAGGCATAGTTTTTTCCCTGGGGTTGGGGAGTCCAGAACTAGAGGGCATAGGTTTAGGGTGAGAGGGGAAAGATATAAAAGAGACTTAAGGGGCAACTTTTTCACCCAGAGGGTGGTACAGGTATGGAATGAGCTGCCAGAGGAAGTGGTGAAAGCTGGTACAATTGCAACATTTAAGAGGCATTTGGACAGGTATATGAATAGGAAGGGTATGGTGGGATATGCGCCAGGTGGTGGCAGGTGGGATTTGATTGGGTTGGGATATCTGGTCAGCATGGACGGGTTGGACCGAAGGGTCTGGTTCCATGCTGTACATCTCTATGACTCTATCTGGCAAAACGTACTTAATAAGACCAGAAATGAAACAAACTGGTTTGTTCTGATTGGTATTGTTAGAGCTGTATCCATCCAGACAGATAGAGACTATTTCATCACTCTCTGACTCATGCCTGTAGGCATTGGACAGTGTTTGAGGGGTGTCAGTTAAGTGACTTCAGCCCTTCCTTGCTTCAAGCTCTTTCCAAGCTGACAGCATCAGCCACCCTGTAGTTCATGATTACATAAAGAGATGCTTCTATGCAATCATTGGCAATACAACCTTTACTTGTGAATTACCTTTAAAAGTCAGATGATGCTTCACAGGAATGCTATAGACAAAGTTTGACTCTGACCTCCAAAAGGAGATATTATGCCAGTGAATCAAAAAACCTGCCCACAGTAGGTTCAAAGGAATGCCTTAAAGGAGGAAAGTGAGGTACCAGGATGTAGGGAGGAAATTCCAGAGCTTGGAGCCTAGGCAAGTGAAGGCATTGCTCCTAATGGTACAGCAATTAGTTTCCCTACATTATGGAAACTTCGGCCCAACGAGTTCACTCTATATATATATTTACATATATATTATATATATATATATATAAGCTAGCCTCACTAATGGTGATAGAAAACAACTGTGAGTTGCCATCTGGTTCACTAATTTCTTTAAGGGAAGGAAATCTGCCATCTCTACCTAGTTTGACAGACAGCGACTTCAGCCGCAGTTACATGGTTACCTCTGGACTGCTGTCTGAAATGGGTCAGCAGGTTATTCAGTTCAGGACATATCGGGTGGGCAACAAATGCTGATCTTGTCACTGTTACCCAGCTTGCATGAAAGCATACATTTTTCTTGGTCAGATTTGAAGTTTCTTCTTTTACTACACACAGTGCTGCTGTCATTGACGTATTCAACTATCTATTCACATTAGTGAGGCTAACAGGCCGGGCACTGGTCTTCCCTTTTGGTTGCTCACTGCTTCTATGAACATGTGCACTGGAGGATTCTGGATCTTGCACAATATCTTGTTGCCTACCATAGAGGTTAGTTAAAAATCACACAACACCAGGTTATAGTGCAACAGCTTTATTTGGAAGCACTAGCTTTCGGAGTTCTGCTCTTTCACCTGATGAAGGAGCAGCGCTCCAAAAGCTTGTGCCTCCAAATAAACCTATTGTACTATAACCTGATGTTGTGTGACTTTTAACTTTGTCCACCCCAGTCCAACACCAGCCCTGCCACAGCATGACAGAGACTCGTGGTTGCTTTTACATGGCTCTGGCCCATCAGATTTCCTGTTACTCCAAATGGCAATCCACTTACAAGCACCGATGTGTGTTGGTACCCTACTTATCTTATGGAAATAAGACCTTTCCACAAGAATGGATAGTGCCTCCTGCTGTATCCATTGGTTGGGTGAGCAGGTGCTCACCAAATTGGGAACCTGGCAACAACAAACAGCCCCCAGTGTGTTTCAGACTTTCCTGGTGAAGGGCCCACAATCTAAAACCTCAACAAATCTGTCCTTATCAGAGAAACAGCTTGACCTTTTGAGTAGTCTCTGTAGTTTCCTTTTCTAGTGGGAGAAAGACTAAATGTTTGAAAGAGTTCACTGGAGGGAACCAAATTCTGATGTTCACTTATTAGGACAAAAACTGCAACAATAAAGATGACTTTATTCAGTTCTGCATATTTATGAGCAAACAGTCATTGAGGTGAGCTGACATTGATGTTGATGAAATTAAAGTTTTCAGTTGATTTTATCGTCATTGTGGGCAGTATTTTATACTTTCCCACATTGCAAATTTTGAGGTGGAGGGGACATTGAATTAGACATAACCTGTGGTGTTTGGGGATCCCATCATCTCCCTGCCACCATCCCAAATTAGCCTGTGGATAGTCTTCCCACACTCTCACCATTTGAGGTCCTTAAGTTGGTTGTTGAAGCAGTGACTTGCACAGGCAAATGTGGTAACCAATGTTTTGCACAGCTATGTCCCATAAACAGTGTATCAGTCAAATGATCAGTTCACCATTTTTTTGCTGAAGTTGATTTGGAGATAATTGGAGATCTGAACACTGGAGAGTGCTCTGCTTTGCTTCAAATATTGTCATGGGATCTTTTGTGGTTTCCTCGACAGGTAGAGAGGGCTTTAGTGTATCACACTGCAAAGAGAACATCTCAACAATGCTTTACCAAAGCATCACCTCTACACCGAGAATTCAATCTTGATTAACTGCCGAAGTCCGAGTGAGGATTCAATGTGTAACCTTTGACTCAAAAGCCATTTGACCTGAGTTTATATCTCCATTAGTTTGCACACTTGGAATGCTACCTCAAACAGAATGGAGGAAGATTTTGCCTTGGATGCTTGGTATCTCATTGAAAAATGGCAAAGTACTTCCCAATTGCTAACCAGTCAGGAAGATGGAGAAATTGTACAGGTCGTTCTGCTATAACGTGGCAGTTGTGTTCCCCTGCAACCTAGCACTACAGAAAACAGCTGTAGAAGATTGCTAATAGAAAATCGTTATACCTGGTCAGTGGAAAGTTCACGTTATCCAAACCACGTTCACAATTGGTCAATTGCGTTATCGCCAATTCGTGCTAACAAAACGTGCGTTACAGCAGAATGACCTGCACATGGAATTGCAAATGCTGTCAAAGTGTTTCCATTCCAGGCGGCTTGGTCCTGGTCTATCAGCCATGGGGGTACTGCTGCCTCTCATCCTCTTGGCCTGATCAACTCCTGAATGCGTCCAATGCCAACACTGGGCAGGGGAGCAAGCAGCCTGTCTCTAACTATGCCATTCTACTGTATGAGCAGTAGAATAAGAAAGATAAAGGATTTGCTGTTGCACAAGAGCTTTCACTAGAATATTTTATACCGTGTTATATTGTCATGTCAATAAGACATGAGTAAAATATGTGCAATGGATATGTGAGAAAGGAGTGGATTGCTGATTGTGGGACTGCTTTGCGCTGGCAACAGGAATGGGGCAAGGACCTGAATGCTGTGCCAGATATCTGTACTGCTTCTGATGAACTGAAATGAGGATGAATGAGGCATTCCTAGGCATCCTTTGTGTGGCTACAGGAATGTCGATATTTGGGACTCCTCCGCTGACTTGCTGAAGTTATAAAACATTCACTGCCTTTCTTCCCATGAAGCTTCAACACTCTCTAGTGCGCAACATTGTTAAAAGAGATCCAGGTAATGATCTGGGGACCTGGGTTCGAATCTTGCCATGACAGGTAGTGGAGTTTGAGTTCAATAAAAACAAATCTGGGAGTAAGAGTCTGATGATGACCATTAAAACATTGCCAATTGTCAGAAAAATCCATCTGGTCACTAATGGGCTTTTAGGGAAGGAAACTGCCATCCTTACCTGGTCTGGCCTACATGTAACTCCAGACCCACAGCAATGTACTTGACTCTCAACTGCCCATAGGCAATTAAGGATGGGCAATAAATGCTGACCTAGCCAGAGACTTCCAGATCCCGTGAATGATTAAAAAAGAGGTGCAATATCATTCTCAAAACGTTTGCCAGTGCATCCTGAAGATTGTCTACACACTTACATCTGATCTTCAGTGTCCAGGTAGCTTGCCTGAGTCCAATTTTGTGCTCACTTGGCTTCTTTTGTGACTTTTCTGCTCATTAGGCATAGGGCCACTCCAAGGTATCATCAGCCATGTCTGTAAGACACAGCCCTTATCTGTCATGAAGAATCTATTGCATCTATAGAGTGGTGTGTATGGAATGGGCTGTCAGAGAAAGTGGCTGTGGCAGGTACAATAGCAATATTTAAAAAAAATATTTGGATGGGGAGGGTTTAGAGGGATATGGACCAAACGTGGGCAGTTGGAACTAGCTGAGTGGGCACCATGGTCAACACAGACCAATTTGGGCTGAAGGACCTGGTTCCATGCTGTATTACTCTATGACCTGCCTGAGGTAGTGGTGCCTGGTAATGCTGAGGAAGTTGATGGCCTGCCTTTATATGGTGATGGGTGCAAGCAGGAGCCCTGTGTTCATCCACTCTGACCAATGTAGGTGGCTGTAGAAAAGGCTGCTGCTTTCCTTTCAGGATCTGCTCCTTTTACTCCTCATTGGACTTCCAAAGTAAAGCTGCAAAAACTGCTCCTACACTGCTGTGAAAGCTGTCAGATGGGAAATGAAGATTAAAAGTCAAAAAGCTCTGAGGTATCTTCAAAGCTGTGCGAGTACACTCAGCCGGGGCAAAGAAGCAGGTGCCAGATCTCAATACTTAAAGCAATGTTTGCCTGACATTTGTCCAGCCCTGTAAAATGTTCCTGTCCTCTCGCTCTTTGCTTGGCCTAGCCAATACCAGGAAGTGCACAGAGTTAAAATCTAAGTCCTGAGGTTAAAACCACAATCAAAGAGCACGTGAGATAGTCAAATCACATATTTGCCTGTCCGGTGGTGCTGAAGAACATCTTTGGTTGAAGACAGAAGCTGACAGATTCCTGACTGCCCTGGGACGTGCGGGCAACTTTAGCTGCTTTACTTTGCTGAATGAACAGAAACCCACCATGGCAATTGCGGGTTCACCCTGTAAGTATCGAATGAACCTGGTTTTTTTGGCAGTCCATGGGGTGGGTGAATTTTCTCTGGCTCTCTACTGTACCAGTGCTGTAACTTCACTCGATGTCATATCAGTGGAGCTGGTGGAGTACTGAGGAAATTCAGCCCCATATGTGTCATCACAAAACAGTCAATCACATTCTGTACTGCGGCCAAAAATGGCCAATTGTGTTTTATAGATAGAACCACAGACGTGATACAACACAGGTGGCCATTCAGCCCATCTTGTCTATGATGACTCAAAGACACCCAGATACCCTACTTGCACACAACCCATAGCCCTGCAGCTTACAGCATTTACACTGCGGATCCAGGTCCTTTTTAAAAGAGTTTAGGGTCTCTGCCTCCACCACCAACTAAGGCAATGAATTCAAGACACCCACTACTCTCTGCATAAAAAGGCTTTTTCCTCATGTCCCTTCTAATCCTTCCGCCACTTTACTTGAATCTATGACCCTTGGTTCTTGAACTCTGCCAAGGGAACTAGGTCCCCCCTGTCTGCTCTATTGCCACCCTCACAATCTGGTATATCACCATCACTTCATACCTCAGACTTCTCTGCTCCAAGATAAACAACCCCAACCTCTCCAATCTCTCCTCAATTCTCCAGTCCTGACAGACGTCATTATGAAGGCAATCTACAATCTTCTAGATCCCTTCTTCCTCAACACCATCATTTTTTCAGCAAGAGGAAGTTGTTTTAACATCTACAATTCAGTGCTGAAGCTTAATGGTCTGGACAACATTCCACTCAAGCTTAACGATTTAATGATTATGTTTTAGAACCAAAGCTGATGGGGAGGACAGAAATACATATTTGGATTATTTAAAGGTTGCTCATTTAAGAATGAGGAATTAGAATAATTTCTCTAAGCCTGTTATTTAGAATTAAAACAACATCATTTTACAGATCAGAAAAACAAATTTTTGGAAAGCTGGAATCAATATTTCGATGCTCAAAAGGTTTTACGTACAGCAATTAGGTAGTTTGGATAAAAAACAACTCTCTGTTCAGTTTTCAAACTCCTATCAAACCCTAAACAGTTGAATTGGTGTGTGGCAAGATAATTCACAGTATCTTATACAGCATTCCATGCAACTAACTAGCCACAGATGAGAGATAAGAATCAAAGAGCCAGCGCAAAGGAATGAGATTGATTGCAAGGTCCACAGCCCAGACAGGCATTCCTTCTGCGGTTTTGTGATCACTGCACCTGCACTGAGGAAGCATATTAAAGTCGGTGTCAGGACACCAGGTCATCTGGTCTCTAAAAAGCTTTTAACAAGGAAAGTGCTATCAAAACTCTGCAGTTTCAGCGGATGATGCGCTGACAGCTTCAAGTGGTGTTCTGGGGGCTGGGATTTCTCCTTCGCTCTCTGTGGCTCAGAATTCAAAATTTCTGCCGCAAAACTCTCAAACCTGTTCTTGTCACAGATTTAATAGTTTTTAGACCAGACAAGTGAAAATCAAGAGAACAGTGATCAGGAAGGAAAGTAATTTACACTATTCACAATATCTTTTACACAGTGAGGATACCTGGTAACACACAGGGCAGATTCCAGGCCGGGGGGTGAAGCCGAGCACGGAACTCATCTGCTTTACTTTTCCTTTCTCTGCTTTACAAGGACTGTAATGCTTAACTTTTTAATTTTATTTCTTTATCGTTCTAAGTTAAACCTAAGATGGCACCAGAAGTGGCAACTTTGTACACTTTTCACATGCTTTTCTGTACTTGAGTACCTTTTATCTTAGCCTGCTGGACACACTTTCCTCATTCCTGAAGAAGGGCTTATGCCCAAAACATCGAATCTCCTGTTCCTTGGATGCTGCCTGACCTGCTGCACTTTTCCAGCAACACATTTTCAGCTCTGATCTCCAGCATCTGCAGTCCTCACTTTCTCCTACCTGTGACAATAAAACCTAATTCTAAATCATTAGTTTCCAATTAAATATCCACTTGGCCAGAGTTAAAATCACACAGGTTTAATTGGAAGCACTGGCTTTTGGAATGCTGCTCCTTCATCAGGTGGTTGTGATAAAGGTGTGTCACTCCAAAAGCTAGTGCTTCCAATTAAACCTGTTGGACAATAACCTGGTGTTGTGTGATTTTTAACTTTGTACACCCCAGTCCAACACCGGCATCTCCAAATCATGACGCTTGGCCCGAAGCAGCCTTTTTGTCTCAGAGTGTGAAGGTCAGGGGTCGGATTCTATTCCTGGGGAATTGAAGACACCAATGTATACTACTGTAGGAGTGCTGCACTGTCAGGGGAATGGGTTTCTGGATAATTGACTAAACTGAAACTATTCAGGTGTTATTTGAAGAATAGCAGGGGGCTCATTTGGCATACTGGCTAATATGACACCTTCAAAAATAACTGGCTGTTATCAGGTTTCTGATTTCAGCCATTTGGAAACTGGCTGTCACGTTAATCTCAAAACCAACAAAGATTTAGTTACACCACAAAAGCAATTCCTTGGCTGTGAATTATATATCCCAAGATGATGCTATATAAATACAGGTTTATTTTACCAAAAATAAATTATTGGGTAACATCAGTCATGTAATTCATAAATTCTTGATTCCATGTTCATTTCAGTTTTTGCTATATTTTATAAATCTCAAAATCTAACTGTCAATCCAGTTTATACCACCCTTAGGGATTTTCTGCAGCAAATATCCGAATTGCTGTTGCCGTATAACACCTGAATTTTTTTATTCATGGTGGTCTACAGGACGAAATGCTGTATTCACTATGGTATAAGATAGTAGTTTATGATACAGGACAGTGATATGGACCATTACACTAGTTGCTCTGTCTGTTTTGATTCATGTTCTAATTTCTCCAGAAACAAGCATCACCCACAGCATCCTGCCCTCACATTTTATATTTCTGTCCTAGATTTGCTATCGTCTTCCAGCAAAGTCCCAAACAAGCTGGAGGAACAACAACTTATTGCCTACTTCGGCACTTCAAAGCTTTTTAGACACAACGTTCAGTTCAGCAACTTCAAAACCTGAAGTTCATCCTCCACCATGTTTTAACTGTGTCCCACTGTTAGGGTTTTCAGTACAGCCAACCTACATTTTGCTGACACCAACTTTCTCATTTCTCCATAACCAATGCAACTCGCTTTGATTTTCTCCTGTGATTCTTGGCCTTTGCCATCTAACTTTCCCTTTGTTCTAATTGTCCTTTCTCACCTATTTCTAGCGATTGAAAACCCATCACTTTCCCGACATCTGTCTTAGTCCCAAGGAAGAGTCACATTCGACTCAAAACATGAATTCTCTTTCTTTCTCCACAAATGCTGCCAGACCTGCTGAGCTTTTCCAGCACGATTTATTTTTTATTTGTGACACTGGAAAGCAATCTATCAAACTGTTATACGTGGGGAGTCACTGTCAATGGTGAATTCGGCAGATTGGTAATGAATGTCACATTAGGAGTTCACTTTGCATCAAAACTCTTTATTTACTGTGTTGTTGTGATCCAAACAGGGAATTTTATGACTGAAGTCTATGATGGAGTGTATCATTTTTCACTATTTGTGCTGATGCTTTTCCATTATGTACATCAGGTGCTGTATCAGAGGGTTTTAGCAAATTCAAAATTCCTGTTCTTGCAATTATTTTTACTTGTGTTTATATATACCATCAATGGGGATTTCATCTTAAAAAACACCATTCACTTCACTGGCACTCTCTCTATAATCATGGGGTGCTCAGACTAAAAAGCAGAACAATTATCCTATCACAAATAATAATCATCTCACTAGAAGCTACAATATAATTTAATGCTTTAATTAATGAATTAATTCTGAAGAGAAGCTACTTCCTTTTCTTGGTTTTTGTTTTGCTTATGTCAAACATCTATTTGAGTGCAAGAGAACAGTTTCAATGCTCCTCAATAAAACTGAAAGAACTGCAGATGCTTAAAACAGAAACAAAAAATTGCTGGAAACACGAAGCTGGTCTGGTAGCACCTTTGGAGAGAAATCAGAGTTAATGTTTCGGGTCGAGTGGTCCTTCCTCAGAATTGGAGAACTACCTCCAGTTCTCTCCAACCATGCTGCCAGACCTGCTGAGTTTTACCAGCAATTTCTGTATTTGTTGTCAATGCTCCTCAAGCCAGCTCCTGTGAGGTATCTGAGAGACTCTAAGGACGTCTTTCCATATCCTTCCTCTTCCCCACATAAGGAGCTGTCTGGTTTACATTTGATTCTCCACAACAGAGCAGTGGGAATGAGGAAGGAGACATCCTGTTTGCCTTGTGCCACATACATGTGTATGATGAGGCCAAACAATGGCACAGAACGAAAGGAAGCAAAACCTGGACTCTGATCCCACTGCCTCATGGGACATTCATATGTGTCCAATGACCTACAGATCAGGAACTGGCCTTTTCTATCAGATTCTGGATTAGTTCTATCACATGCAGACCCACAGCAGAAACATGCAACGCTGAGTGGACGTCACCCTGAAAATCGAGGGATAGTGATTCTTGAATGATTCAATATTTTATGGCCATCCATCATATTTGCATCAATTTCTCACTGTCTACTCTTTCAATAGTTTTGCCACATCATTGGCTACTAGTCACCCGACTGACCATGCCTCATGTGAGTGTGGGGCCACTGATCTGTGATTCAACTGAGCTCTAGCCTGCCCTCACCAGTAGTAAGCAAACTTCAGTAGACCAAAGGGATGCAGGACCACTATAATGTACCAGTGGAACTAGAGACACTTTTAGATTTAACTTTGTTTTTAGATTTCTGTTCTTTCCGTCTTGAGAAAGGAACTGCACTAAGTGCTGCTCATCTAGTTTTACACGTTTGTTAAAAACCCACTGAAACTGAACCAGAGATTGCCCTGGAGCAGAAAATTCCAACACCAGTGTATCCAGTGAATTTTATCGGGCAATATCATTTTGAGCAGGTCCCGTACATGAGTGTATTTATGACGTGAGGCTATTTTGCAGCACGACCCAACATATTCATGTACTGAACTCGCATGTTTAGAGGGCTGGGGGAAAAGACGCAGAGGCAATATTGCAAATTTAATGAATGAAAAGATAGGTTGCTGCACACAGTAAGAGATCAGATCATTTACAGCAGGAAGTGCTGCCGCATGCATTGGCCTTTCCCTCCTCCTGGTAATATAAACCTCTGACTCAGGATATCTTACAAAACCTACCTGCTTGGCAAGGGTCACTTCTGCCACTGGTTTTATTGACTGTGTCATTAAGAAAGCTTTTAACAATTTATCACCCAATTCCTATTGACATTACTATGTTTAACTAGGCAGACAAAGAGTTAAAAAGGTCCAAGATGTAAGAACTAGGAAGTCCGAGTGCCAGGAAGCTCTTCCTGTGTTCGTTCAGCAGTAATGAGTAAGAAGCTAAAATAGTGACATTCACTTTATCTTTTTAAGGACAGTCAGCCAGCAAGTTAACAGATTAACTTAATGGAGCACTCTATTGAGCAAACTGCCTGAAATGGAAAAAGCTAAAAACCATGATAAGATAATCTCAGTGTACAAAAGCTAGTCTTCAAACACACTGTGATTCTGTCATTTGACAACAGGATTAAGTTATCCTCGTTTTGAGATTAGAATCTGTTGGATCTTTCTCCCCAGTGAAAATTCTACTGCAGAAACAAGGCCAGGGATGGTGGCAAGCAGAGGAAACTGATGACTTATTTCAATGTTAAAATTATCAATTAAAAACTGTTTTGCTGTTTAATCAGACAACATTAATGCGAAGTATGATAAAAGCAGTCTTCCATCTTGTAAGACAATGTTTTGTACTGTCGTGGTCAACTCAATGTTAAGCATTGCCCACTGTATCTCATGTTCCCACCCCATGGCATTTTCTGTCCCATTTGCTGCAGACAAAGACAGCAGACAGAGAAGATGCACAACTCTTTGGCTTACGAGTCCACACCGACTCTCCGAACAGCATCCCACCCAGACCCACTCCCTCTACCCTATTCCTGTAACCCTGTATTTCACATGGCTAACCCACCTAGCCTGCACATCCCTGGACACTATGGGGTATTTAGCATGGCCAATCCACCTAACCTGCACATAATTGGATTGTGGGAGGAAACCCATACAGACACGGGGAGAATGTGCAAACTCCACACAGACAGTCACTGGGCCAGGAACTGAATTGGGTCCTTGGCTCTGTGAGGCAGCGTGCTAACTAGTCAGCCACTGTGTCACCCTAATCTAGACCCCTCCAGATTTAGCAATTAAATTTAAATTCACCAGTTGCCATGGGTGAGATCTAAATTACTAGAACAGTGACAATATTATGTCTTTGTGGAGTTTGCACATTCTCCCTGTGACTGTGTGGGTTTCCTCCCACAATCCAAAGATGTGCAGGTTAGGTGAATTAGAGTCAAAGAGATGTACAGCAGGGAAACAGACCCTTCAGTCCATCCCGTCCATGCCGACCAGATATCCCAACCCAATCTAGTCCCACCTGCCAGCACCTGGCCCATATCCCTCCAAACCCTTCCAATTCATATACCCATCCAGATGCCTCTTAAATGTTACAATTGTACCAGCCTCTACCAATTTCTCTGGCAGCTCATTCCATACACATACCACCATCTGCGTGAAAAAGTTGCCCCTTAGGTTTCTTTTATATCTTTCCCCTCTCAACCGAAATCTATGCCCTCTAGTTCTGGACTCCCCGAACCCAGGGAAAAGACTTTGCCTATTTACCCTATCCATGCCCCTCATAATTTTATAAACCTCCATAAGGTCACCCCTCAACCTCTGACACTCAAGGGAAAACAGCCCCAGCCTGTTCAGCCTCTCCCAAAAGCTCAAATCCTCCAACCCTGGCAACATCCTTGTAAATCTTTTCTGAACTTAATTGGCCATGCTAAATTGCCCACAGAGCTCAGGGATGTGTAAGTTAAGTGCATTGGTCAGGGGTAAATGTAGGGTAGGGCAATGAGGCTGGATGGGTTACTCTTTGGAGAGTAGGTGGATTTGTTGGGCCAAATGGCCTGTTTCCACGCTGTGGGGATTCTATCATTATGCCACCTCCTCAACTAGGATGATTGATGTTGGAAAAATAAAAATCTCTTATCAAAGGAGTAGAATTAGAGCTTCAGCTCTGTTTGCAACCTTAACAAATGTTGAGCTCATCCTTTTGCTGATTCAAGTTTTTGTTGCTTCTAGACTAGACTACTGCAATGCTATCCTCACCATCTCTACTCGCCATAAGCTCATCCGAAACTCTGTTGCTTACATTGATTCCCTGCTTCCTGCCATTTATATGATTCGAATGCATGATGGAGGCAGTATCAAGTGTCCAGAATTCAGGTATCAACCATGAGGGGGGTTGAGGTTATATCTAAGAGGGGCTTTGGGAAACTTCCATCTGGTATAGTCCACAATGGAGACCAGGAAGGCTGTGTGCAATTCCCTGCAGAGCCAGAAAAAGGGCAAGGATAGTGTGGAAGTTCTGGAGGAGATATGCTCTAAGTAAGACAATGTAGAAAATCTACAGCACATGATACATTTACAAAACCAACCAGAAAGTTAGTTATCGCCTTGATGAATATGCTTTAGCATCAGCACCCCTTCTGAAGTGATTACCAGCATGAGCAGTGTCTTTTTTAATCCCCTGTATTTTGTTACTTTTGTTTTTGGTGAAACATTTCTGGTGAAAGAAATGGCAACAACTATTAAAGTAGTTTTGAGTTACTCAGCTTGATTGTACAACACTGTCCAATTGATACACATGGTGTTTGGGTCAGGCCAGATGGAGCTCAGGGTCTCTTCCAATCCTGCACATTCCTTTGCGCAACAAGCATCCTGGGTTTATTGCTGTATCTCTTCTAATGTTAATCCAATTCCATCATATTGTCAAGCTTAATGCCCTGGAGTATAAGCACACATCAGTCTTACTTTAATTATATGGTGATTCATTGCAGATGACCCCTTTCTCCAGAGAAATAATTGGGTCCAGGATCAGATTTTGGGACTGATATGGAGCATATGTATCAGATAACAGGATGAACATTTCCAGCTCAAATTAATATGAGGCGTCTAAGGTAGTCAATGCATCATTCTGCAAAATACTATGGATTTTCAAGAGTCTGCTCCAGACATTAATTATGGGTGAAAACAGGGCTATCCACCAAGACCAGTTCTGTAGGTTTATTATCAATTCCAATTAGATTGGATAAAGCCACCTAATTTGCTTCATTACACATTATGTGGTTGAGTCTAAAAAAGTCCAGAAGTTCACATGGATTTTCTCAGCATTACAATACACTCACTCATCACTTGGTAATATTAAGTGTTTACAATCTTGAGCTGTGTCGTTTTACCCTTAAAGTCATGGCAATTTAGCATTTTAAAAAAAAAGTCTGAAGTTGGCCAGTCCATTCAAAGGGATGCCTTTGGCTTGTCAAGACAGGAAGGGGCTTTCCAGCAGTTATTTATTAATGATTTCTGCAGCCTCTTGACAAATTGTCCAAAACGTATGCTAATCTACACTTAGTAACAACAGCTAAGAAACATATAAACAAGACCTAATTTTACATCTTTGGCAAAACTGTACACATGCAGTTACCTTACTTAGCTTTAGAAATCTTTATCTTGTGTTGCAATATATGGCGTATGCAACGCAGACAGAAAAATAATGCTTTTGAGAGCAGATTATCACGTCATTAAAATGTGGGCTATTTCCATAGTAAAGAAAATAAGGAGGTCAACTCACCTGCACAATCCACATTGAAGAGGTTAAGAGAGGCAGAGACAGTACTTTCATCCAGGGACTGTAGACTCTGCAGCGCCCACCTCACCAACGAGGCCTTGACGCTTTCTGGCAGAAAAGAAAGGAAGTAGATTGGAACATACAGCAGGAAGCGAAGTTTGCAAAGTACTGGTGTCATAAGCTTGCCTTGTGGTGACTCGGCCATGCGTTCAATTGTTGGAAAAAGTAATACTGCTTTCAGAACCTGTGGAACCAGTGAGAGAAAACTCCAATGAGTAAAGCCTCTGGCACCATATCAAAGCGTGGAAATAATGCCCTTGTTTCCCTCTACCTTTGAAATGAAGTGAGGTTTGTCAGGTACATTAATAACCTTTGCAGATAATTACAGGCTGCCTGAAATACCTCAACTGGCCCAACTAATAGCCTGGTAACACTGAAAGCTGATGTCAAATTCAAAAGAGGAATGGTTCATAACTTATTAATTGAGAGTATATTGTATTGTCACTAAAGACAATGTGTAGAGACTCAGGATCAGGCTTTTCCATCTTTGATGTAAACTTTAACAACATGGCGACCATCCAGTTGGAGAATAACAAACACGAGCGATGTTCGCTTAACCAATGAGGAACACGATTTATGCTTCACTATCGCATTCATTATTCAATTAGATAATGTTGGCCAAATATTTAACCTTTGCTTTTCAGTTTTTGTTCCCATTCAGTGGCACAGAAAGATCACCATGACACACAAATCTTCAAATAAACAACTCATTACATCATATGGTTTTGGAAAATGTTTGTCATGCTTCTTTCTTTAGAATCTAAAAGGAAAGGGAATACAACTCCACAACTATAAAAGTGTTGGAGAAAGTAGACTATGGTCAATAGCTCTAATATTAATTTATTTGCCTAATATTTCTTGAAAATAATCTGTGTAGCATTATCTCTTCCTTTATTTCCAGGGAGTAACAATAACCTTGAAAGAATACAGTTTCCCCAACATATTCTTTCCCAAACATTTTCCCACTGTGGCTTAGCTTGAAGGTTTGAAGATTGTTGTGACTTCTCAGTGAGAGCAGGAGCTGGGCCAGTGGTAGTGACTGGAAACCTGTCAGAGGTGACAGACAGGAGAGAAGGGCTGTGAGAGGAGGTGATGGAGAAGAGAGGAGGATTGTGAGAGGAGGTGATAGAGGAGAGAAGCATTGAGAGAGGTGGTAATGGAGGAGAGAAGGATTGTGGGAGGAGGTAACGGAGGAGAGAAAGATTAAGAGGGGAGGTGAAGAGGGGAGGTGAAGAGGAGATGACAGAGAAGAGAAGGATTGTGAGAAGACGTGAGGGAGGAAAGAAGGATTGTGAGAGGAGGTGACGGAGGAAAGAATGTCTGATTCTCGTCCAACTTATCCATGCTGACCAGATATCCTAAATTAATCTAATCCCATTTGCCAGCACTTGGTCCATATCCTTTTAAACCCTTCTTATTCATTTACAACTCATTCATTCATCCAGATGACTTTAAATGTTGTAATTGCACTAGCCTCCACCACTTCCTCTGGCAGCTCATTCCATATACACACCATTTCCAATGTGAAAATGTTGACCCATAGATCCCTTTTATACCTTTCCCTTCTCACCTTAAACCTATGCCCTCTAGTTTTGGACTCCCTCACCCCAGGGAAAAGATCTTGTCTATTTACCCTATCCATGCCCCTCTATAAGGTCAGCCCTTAGCCTCCAAAACTCCAGGGAAGATAGCCCAGCCTATTCAGCCTCTCCCTATAGCTCAAACCCTCCAACTCTTCCAACATCCTTGCAAATCTTTTCTGAACCCTTTCAAGTTTCACAATATCCTTCCTATAGCGGGAAACCGGAATTGCATGAAGTATTCCAACAATGACTTAACCAATGCCCTGTACAGCCGCAACATGACCTCTCAACTCCTATACACAATGCACTGACCATTAAAGGTAAGCGTACCAAACACCTTCTTCACTATCCTATCTACCTGCAACTCCACTTTCAAGGAGCTGTGAACCTGCACTCCAAGGTTTCTTTGTTCAATAGTGAAATATTTTATCTTATATGATACAAAAACACCTGTGTATAAGAAGAAACATTTTTCCCACCATGGCCATCGTCATCAACAATGAGGACTACAATAAAAACCTGAAAAATTTGACGACTGAAAGCAACACAAGTGACAATTTTACAGACTCATTAAAATGAACTTTTCAATTTATTACATTTCTATCAGGTACATCTGTAAACCGCTTTCAAGAAACAGATCAACTGACTGATTTTAAAAGGTCTGCAAATTGTGAAAATCTATTTCATTAAACTGAATAATCTACTAATCAAATGCAGTACTTACTTATGATAAATATCTGACGTAGTTTGTTGTACTTATTTTAAAAAAAAACTCATTGTGCTGGCACACTAAGCTATTAAATGTCAGTTAGAATCTTCTACATTTTTCAAAGATAACATAATGATATACTTCATGGTGAACCGTGGTTCAATTTGACAGAATGCCACATTCATCAAAATTTCTTTCCGTCTGTTCATAGAGTCCTGCAATCAGCATTATTGAGGTCAAGGCATTTTACTTAATCAACAGCACTATGCATCATTTTAGGCAGTGAACTAAACAGGATCGCGTAATGGTTTGTTCTTTTCCCTTCCCCTGGCTTTAACATGATCTTGGTTGAAGTAACCAGGACCACTTTTGGACGAATTTTACCACACGTCCTCGTTTTCATGAAGCTATCAAATAACATAATGTAGAACCTTTAAAATCCAGCCAGCTGAACAGAAATATTTTAGGTAAAGTACACCCAATTGGCTTTATTTGAGAACAAGAACATGTAAAATAAATGAGGTGAATTAAGTGTTTAAGGCAGTGGAAGCTATTCACTTCAATGAAGCAGTCAGATTTTCAGAACAATGATGTCCTTGGCAGAAGGAAAACACTTGATCTCTTGGAGGCCACAGAATGTTCTACATTGGGTTGCTGTTGAGCTTTGTTACATGGAACAACAATTCTAGTAGAAAATTGCTCAATCCTGGCATTCACAACTCTCTTACGGAGCTGGTTCTCTGAGGATGACAGTTATTTCCATGGCTGTTTCAGCATTAAAGGCTATATAAAAAGAAATGGGTGATCCTCGGCAGTTTGAAAGGGGGCAAAATTGTAAAGAGGTGAGAGCCAATAGCCATATCTTATACAGACGGGTTTTCTTCCTAAACATCCAGCCAAAAAAGCTAGGTACCTTTATACTTAAGATGGCCCATCGTGTGGCGACATTATGTACTTTTCACTGTACTCCTGTACTTGAGTACATGTGACAATAAGGTTTCAATCTAAAAGAAACAACCTTCCTGAGCACAAGGTGAATGTAAAAGCAGTGAAGAGCAATTAAACAGACTCATGTGAATGTAAGTTATTTGACAATCATGGAATTCATAGTAATCGATGAATTTTAAATAGCTACTTCAAGGACAATACTGTAATTTACATTGTGCATTAGAAGTCAAATGAGTACAATACATAAAAGCTAAGTTTTACAGTGTGTAAAATTCAGCATTCTGCAGACACAGGCTCAACTAAACTCGCTTACATTGCTTAAGGCTGTAATGGAATGTGGGCAGCACCTTTTCACCAATCAGTTTACATTCATCATCATGCAGCTGCTTTGTGGAATTATTCCTTGTCTTCTAATTGAACCAAACTGATATACTTTAATATGAAAGACCCAAAGTCCTTTAAGTTAAACAGTTAATAATCCAGATTTGTAACAATTAGGTAACATGATTCATTATTATCCCAGAGAGCTGCATGATAGGGTGTTCTCATCGAGGTATGTTCTACATGAAGTGTTTTACCCACTGCTAGCACACATCAGAAACTAAGCTGTGCATTAACATCTGCAATTTCACTCCCCGCTGAAGCTGTGTAAATAGAAAGTCTCACTTGATATCGCATCAGCACAATAGTCACAATATGTCATTTCACCAAACAGTTTACACTTTCAAATTACTTTATCTTAAGTTTTCACATTCATTTTTAAAATTTGCTTGTGTTTCACTTGGTTGAAATTTATCTTTCACTCCTGGATAATCCATGGCAATCCTGATAGGTTAGCAAGCCTATAGTGACACAACATTTTTCATGCCTTATTCTGTAACCAATGATGGAAGAAGTTATAAATAAATGTTGGGATTGTTCTTAACTTTCACACAACACCAGGTTATAGTCCAACAGATTTATTTGGAAGCGCTCAATCCGAAAGCTAGTCCTTTCAAATAAACCTGTTGGGCTATAACGTGGTGTCGTGTGATTTTTAACTTTGTCCACCCCAGTCCAACCCGGCATCTCCAAATTATGTTCTTAACTTGTATCTTTACAGGTAGTAGAGAGCGGGAAGCAGTAATAGTTGTTATTGTTTGGTTTAGGAAGAGGCTGGAGCAGATTGAAAGAGGTTCAGCAAAATCTATTTTTAAAAAGTACATGTAGTGCAAGTATTTATGGAAGAAATCTTGAACAGAATGCTCTCATTTTCTATTATTTTCAATGTCTGAAGTTGAATTGGATCTTTCAATTAATGCTGTCAATTTAATCTTCGTACAGAGCTCAAAACACAGCCAATACAAACCATATCAGTGCTGCACTTCTTTCAGAATTTACCAGCGGCATGGCGGGTTGAACTAATCAGTAGCTGAGACATTCTGATCCAGGTACAAGCCTGATTGCTGGGGTTGTACTGAGTTAGCTAACAGATAGGATCTGTTAGAATCAAAAGGCAGACCATTTCGTAGAATCGTTCTGCAGAAAGGAATGCATACTTTCAAAGGAGGGGAGGAAAGAAAACAATTCAAGTCATGATCTAAGTGAATGGCATAGCAAACTCAAAAAACTGAATGGCCTACTCCCTGTTCTATGCTCACTGAAGAAAACAGAAAAAATAGATTCTTTAAGTACAATTTAACCTTAAGCCATAACTTAAAAACGTAGCACAATTTCAGTATTTCGAGAATCTCTAGGAAGCACTTGAGAATCACTCTCAAAACTTCATGAGAATACAAACTAAACTTGGAATTTCACGGTTGGTTAGCTCATGTAAAGTAAGATTGGGAATATCATATAACTGTCTTATTTTGATTATTGCATATTCTTCCAAAACTATGTCACGGTGGCTCAGTGGTTAGCACTGCTGCCTCACAGTACCAGGGTCCCAGGTTCGATTCCAGCCTTGGGTGACTGTCTGTGTGGAGTTTGCACATTCTCCCTGTGTCTGCGTGGGTTTCCTCTGGGTGTTCCAGTTTCCTTCCACAGTCTAAATATGTGCGGGTCAGGTGAATTGGCTATGTTAAATTGCCACCTAGTGTTAAGTGCATTAGTCAAACGAGACTGGGTGGATTACTCTTCGGAGGGTCGGTGTGGGCTTGTTGGGCCGACGGGCCTGTTTCCACACTGTAGGGAATCTAATGTAATCTATAGGTATACATCAATTTAAACCATGAAGATATATCATAGTTATGTTCAATTATCCCATGAAATACAACAATAATTTACAATTTGTTCTATCTTGATAAGTTAACAATTTACTCAGTGATTAGATTAGATTCCCGACAGTGTGGAAACAGGCCCTTCGGCCCAACAAATCCACATCGACCCTCCGAAGAGTAACCCACCCCCCTTTGACTAATGTCCTAACACTATGGACAATTTAGCATGGCCAATTCACCCTACCTGCACATCTTTGGACTGTGGGAGGAAACCAGAGCACTTGGAGGAAACCCACGCAGACACGGGGAGAATGTGCAAACTCCACACAGACAGTCGCTTGAGGCTGGAATTGAACCTGGGACCCTGGTGCTGTGAGGCAACAGTGCTGGTCCAGGAATATGAACGTTTAACATCTAATTTTCAGATGTAGAGTAGGCAGCTAAACTAATAGCTTCAATGTTTAAAAACAAAAACTGAATTTGCTGAAAAAACTCAGAAGGGAACTCTGATATCTCTCCACAGATGCTGCCAGACCTGCTGAGCTTTTCAAGCAATTTCTGTTTTTGTTTAAAGCACCCGCAGCTCTTTCAGCTTCAATGTTTAACTTGATTTCATTTGATTTAGAATTGTCACATGTACCTAGGTACAATGACAGTTTTTGTTTTGCATGCAGTAAAGGCAGTTCATACCCCATACAAAGATCATGGGGTGATAGAACAGAGCAATTGTAGCAATGTAGAAAGAAGTAGCAGGGAATCTGAAGCAAGGTGATACATTTTGCTTTATTTTTTGATTGGGGTTTCTGCAGTAGCATCCAGACAGAGTTTGAAGGCAAGATCGTGTAGGGAGTGACCACACAAACCTTGCCCACTCTGTAGTCTGTGTCATGTTGTCCACTTGCTCTGAAGGAGAATGAAGACTGGTCGTTGTGATATTGGGATGAATACAACGGCCAGGATTTCCCACTTTGATGTTAAAGTACAGTCAGTTCTGCAATAGCACTTGTTTCTTCAACATGAATTGGCTTTAACGCATTTGAAGAATATTGAAGAATTTAGACCATTATCTGTAGAACATGAATGTTCCTTACCCATAGTAGTTACAACACAATTCCGGCCCCATTAGTTTAAATGGCGTGATTGCTATTGTGTGGTTTTCTTATAAAGTGAGATCGCACAAGAAGGGAACTATCGCATAATATCAGAACTAACTGTATGGCGCAATTCCGCTGGACAATTTGATATCCGCTAATGCCTCGGGTAGTAATCTCACGCAATCATGTGCTTCGCAGTTCATTATCTATCCACGTAGAATATTGTACGAGTTACTCAGCAAGTCATGTGGCATGGATGGGGAAGAGGAGGTTCTTGCCAGCAGTGGGACCTTCTGGGTTTTACAGTTCTGGCATGTATTTCAAGGCCAATGGGAAACCACAATGTTTGCTGTAAACCCAAAACTTCCTCTCAACCTGTGGGGGGCTCACCTCTTTCTAGAAACCATTAAGAGGTTCAAGCTGGCCCCACAGCTTCATTGATGTTGCCTCATACATTGCTGGACAGGGTCAATGCCAGAAGGAATTCCAAGGTGATCGCACCAGGAGGCCACCTCATCAGACACACCCAGCCTGGACATCACAGTGCACTCCACTGATCTGCACCAAAGGATTTGAAAGCAGTGCAGGATAAAAGTTAATGATCCTCTGTACTCCACGAGCTAAGTGGCACCATCTTCTCTCTGGTATCTGCTACTCTCAGGGGCACTCAGTCTAACTCTGCCATGACAAAGTGTCAAACATCACACCATAATGTGCTCTCAAGTGCCCACACCCACTTCACCTTCTCAAAATACCAACTCTTCCTGCTCTCCATGCTCCCACTTATTGGGAATGACTCATCACTTAACATCATCACATATACTTCCCTGCACCATCCTTATATTGAGCCAGTATAATCATAACTGCCTTGACCCACCCACCTTGCTCCTTTTATATCTCGTGTCCCCTACCATACCCTTCTAGATCCTTCTTTACTATCTACAATTGTCCTCGTGACCATTCCCTCAGCCACTGCATACAATCAGATCAATCCAAAGACTCAAGTTGCTTAGAGCCTTGACAATGGCATGGACTGACTCTGTTAAACAAAGACCTGAAATATAAATAACCTGAAATGACTGCAGGCCATCCCTCAGACAGACTTAGTCGGACAGTCCTGACTGACCATTGCCCATTCCAACATTCAAATTGCAAGACAACCCTGACAGAGCAACCAGCAAGGCCTGACCTAATTTTATCTGACAGCCAGGTCTGCCTGGAGACCAATCCCCAGACTGCAGTGGTGTGGATTCCATTGATCGAGTACTTCCCTGTGTGCTGCTGCATCCCGTTGAACGGCAAGATTTGAGGGACACAGTAACCGCTGAACTGGATTATCCTGACGATGAAGTGAAGTTGTCCGTGTGAGTGGGTTTGAGGCCTGAACGGTTTCACAGTCCTTCTACTGTAGGTCTGGTCTTCCCGACAGCAAAATGAGCAGAGGATGGTGGTTATTGCACCTCAGCTTGTGCTGTCGCGCTAGGTGTTTCCTCATGTCGAAGGGGTAAGAAGTGGTCAAGGGAACATCCAAGGGTCACTCCAAAGTAGGTGATATTGGATCGTGCTACAACTTTTTTTGCCACATCAAATAAAATTTAGAATGACATATGCCTTGTGAATTTGAAGGTGAAATGCAAAGACTATGACTGGGTTAGATTACAGCCCTTGCGGCCAAAGATATTCACCCAATTTTGATAGGTCCAAGTTTTGTGTAGCTTTTAAATTTTGGAAGAAGTTTTCCCCAGTTGTCAAGCCAATATTGCTGTTGTGACTAAATTTTTGTGACGATGTGGTGGGTATGTCACTTAGGAAGATGTTAAAAAGTGTCAGAGTCAGATCATTACCCTTTGAGAGCCTGTCGTTGAATGGTCTTGAATTGTTGACATTGTGTCAAAGCAGCCACCAAGAACCCCTGAGGGTATCCCAGTCAATGAAGCAAAACCGAAAATCAAAGGGACCATGACAATTCCTTTTAAGGCCAAGCAATGTCTGAACATTGGACCCTGGACCATGGATCTGATAATTCAATGTTGAAGGTCTCTGAGGGGACAAATGTGACACCCTGGCAGAAGAGGCAGTACGAGGGAAATGTCCAGGAAACCCTATTCACTGTTGTGGGAGAAAAATCTGCTACTCTGCCCACCCACAGCATGACCATATAAAATACACAGAGTCAGGTCTACGAAAGACAGACATGAAGCCTGCCAACACTTACAGGACACACCCACAATTCCCCAGTCTTGGCCAAAGGCTAACATAGAAACCAGACATGGCCAAGCTACTCTCAGACCAGAGAATACACTTCCCAAACAACCTTCACAGTAATGCTCCCAGCCCCAATTACCTAAGGGTCGGCTCGTTTCCCATTGAAACCCATACCGCATAAACAAAGAGGCAGACTGAGAGACCCAGGAAGACTTCACTCCCAAGAGGAACACAATGGACAGACCTAGATGCCAGGAGAAGGAACGTTTACACATATTCCCGCGGATGGGAAATACAATGAAGAATCCTCTGAAAGACATTCTCACTTACTCACGGAGATGGCTGGAACCTGCCGCGTCAATTATAAATGAATTGCTACTGCCGGATGCTTGATTAATTTCCACTCAGTTTATTCTTGTTTCAATCCCTTTACAATTTTCCCCATTGTACTGTAACTGCTTTACAGTTATCCCCTTTGTGTTGTACCCCTATAAAACCTGCCTCCGTTCAAGGGAAGAGCATTCTGGCCAGCTGTGCAGAGAGTCAGTACTGTGTCAGCCTGGTCAATTTCTCTTCTGCAATATCGCTTTGTTTAATAAACAGCTTGGAGGAGAAAGTGAGGACTGCAGATGCTGGAGATCAGAGCTGAAAATGTGTTGCTGGAAAAGTACAGCAGGTCAGGCAGCATCCTAGGAGCAGGAGAGTTGACGTTTCGGGCATAAGCCCTTCTTCAGGAATCCTGAAGAAGGGCTCATGGCCGAAACGTCGACTCTCCTGCTTAATAAACAGCTTGTCAGTTTCACTGCGATCCTCGTTTGTGGTCTCTGATTCATTGGGCTGAATTTCTGCGACAACAGTGGATCTTTGGGGAGCACTTTTCCGAAGCCAACCTCAATAAGCAGCATGTGCATGAAGTGAGTATCGAGCTGACCTACAGAAACCTCAAGTTAAAAGCAGGGATGGTGAGAAAGGCTTCAATTCCATGCTGGTATTTAGTAGGCTCAATTTGAACTGCCAAAGTGTCTGGGTAGGATTAAAATCAACCCCAGGATGTTTTCTTTTCACAAATACTGACAGATTTGCCATCTATTTTCAGCATATCAGAAATTTCTGGCATAGAAATTTTTATTTGAAAAATTATTCCTTTGACTGTAAATTATTTGTACTTCCAGGAGTTAAAATTGGTGTAACAGCATGACATGCCGTATGCTGACAACACAGCACTGGTGACAGAGTTGGAATATGGCATACATCATATTGTAGCTTTATTAATGAGAAGTTTTGAATGCTGAATTAGAATTAAAGAAAAAGAGACCTTGGAAAGAAGGATATGAAGATATTTAAGATCACAAGAACATAGGGGTGTCACGGTGGCTCAGTGGTTAGCACTGCTGCCTCACACCACCTGGGACCTGGGTTCAATTCCAGCCTCAGGCGACTGTATGTGTGGAGTTTGCACATTCTCCCTGTGTCTGCGTGGGTTTCCTCCGGGTGCTCTGGTTTCCTCCCACAGTCCAAAGATGTGCAGGTTAGGTGAATCGGCCATGCTAAATTGCCCGTAGTGTTGGGGAATGGGTCTGGGTGGGTGTGCTTCGGCGGGTTGGTGTGGACTTGTTGGGCTGAAGGGCCTGTTTCCACTCTGTAAGTAATCTAATCTAAGTAATCTAATCTAATCTAAAAAATGCCTAACGAGGTTGCCAAAAGTTCCATATTCACACAACAAAACAAATGAAGAGGTACACAAAACTGGAAGGGTCAAAACAAAGTCCAAAGAGTGATATCCCAAAAATGCATGTCAGTATTTTGGCCATTTGATCAGAGCTGAAAAACAACAGCAATGTCTACTAGCGGGCAACGTTACGGGCAGTAGAAAGACAGGCTGACCGAAGCCCAGTTGGATGATAGAATGGTTACAGATGAGCCTCAGAGGGGTGTGAGGATAGTGTAAGCCAGGCTGTTTTGATATACTATGAAAGAATTCCTGAGGCAACAGTAGTTACAGTTAAAAGCAACAGCCATATTAAAACTTTCTTGTCCAAGCATTTAAATTGATCACAATGCATAAACTTTTATACGACCTTGACTGATGGTGAGTAGCTGGCTCTATTGGGGAATTGCTGGTAATTATTTACATCACCATGTTAACTAACTGCTAAGGCAATGCTTGTTAAATATCAGGTAGGCAGTTGTTTCAGGCAATTCATGCGAGCTTTTCAAATCCTCATTGCTAATGAAAAACATTTGAAACTGTTTGAAACATCTTAACGCTTCAATGCCAAAACAAATTCGACTAAACGTTACGTAATTTAGCACAAATCACAATTAAAGAAATAGGAAGGTTATGGTGCTGCATTGTGAACATCAGCAGCAGTTTCTGTCTATGCCTTGTTATGTTGAGTGAGCAATAAACATGGGGGAAGAATTAGACACCACAAACAGAGGAAATCATCTCAACAGATATTGCTTTAACTCAAGTCTTAACAAAAACAGATTCTTCTGGGAAGAACACGTTAATACCTTGCAGCTTCAATGCAAGATAATAACTTCAACAAATACCAATTGGTCTGTTGTCCCAGATCCTTGATTATTTTACTGTCTTCATTATTATAGCCCTGTGTTTCTGCTCCTGTGCAATGTTCATCTTCCTTTTAAATTAAAGGTTGTTCCTCACACACTCTAATCTTAGGACCTGCCAAATATACTATTACTAGGAAGAGAAACATCTCCTAATCCACTAGCGCACATCCCATTCAATACCAGGATGTTAAAAAATATGGTATTGAAATGAGACTTAAAAAAAAAATCTGACGTGACGGAACATTTAGGTGAGCTGAGGAAAGCGAGATACTTACCAACAAAGAAAAAAATCAAAAAGGCAACAATTTGGACATAAGGATAAAACGTTAGTTAGACCACACTTGGATGATTGTGTGCTGTTCAGGCACCACACCATAGGAAGGATGTGGAGGCTTTAGAGAGGGTGCAGAAGAGGTTTACCAACATGTTGCCTGGATTGGAGTGTATCAGCTTTAAGAAGAGATTGGAAAAACTTGGATTGTTTATGCGAGGGTGTCGGAGACTGAGGGATAACCTGATAGAAGTACATAAATTTAGGAAATAGACACAAGACAATAGGTGCAGGATTAGGCCATTCTGCCCTTTGAGCCAGCACCACCATTCATTTTGATCATGGTTGATCATCGTCAAGCAGTCTCCTGTTCCTGCCTTATCCCCATAACCCTTGATTCCACTATCCTTAAGAGTTCTATCCAACTCTTTCTTGAAAGTATCCAAAATCTTGGCCTCCACAGCCTTCTGGGGGCAGAGCATTCCATACACCCACCACTCTCTGGGTGAAGAAGTTTCTCCTCAACTCTGTTCTAAGTGACCTACCCTTATTTTTAAACTGTGTCCTCTGGTTTGGGACTCACCCATCAGTGGAAACATGCTTCCTGCCTCCAGAGTGTCCAATCCTTTAATAATCTTATACATCTCAATCAGATCCCCTCTCAGCCTTCTAAACTCAAGCATATATAAGCCCAGTTGCTCCAACCTTTCGGTGTAAGATAGTCCCGCCATTCCTGGAATTGACCTCATGAACCTACGCGGCACTCCCTCAATAGCCAGAATGTCTTTCTTCAAATTTGGAGACCAAAGCTGCGCACAATATTCCAGGTGTGGTCTCACCAGGGCCCTGTACAGCTGCAGAGGGACCTCTTTGCTTCTATACTCAATTCATCTTGTTATGAAGGCCAGCATGCTATTAGCTTTCTTCACTGCCTGCTGTACCTGCATGCTTGCTTTCATTGACTTATGTACAAGAGCACCTAGATCTCGTTGTAACGCCCCTTTACCTAACTTTGACTCCATTTAGGTAGTAATATGCCTTCCTGTTCTTGCCACCAAAGTGGATAACCACATTATCCACATTAAACTGCATCTGCCATGCATCCGTCCACTCACCTAGCCTGTCCAGATCACCCTGTATTCTCCTAACATCCTCATCACATTTCACCCTGCCTCTCAGCTTTGTGTCATCAGCAAATTTGCTAATATTACTTTTAATACCTTCATCTATATCATTAATGTACATTGTGAAAAGCTGCGGTCCCAGCACTGATCCCTGCGGTACCCACTGGTCACCGCCTGCCATTCCAAAAGGGAGCCGTTTATCACTACTCTTTGTTTCCTGTCAGCCAACCAATTTTCAATCTATTTCAGTATTTTGCCCCTAATTTTGCTCACTAACCTCCTATGTGGGACTTTATCAAAGGCTTTCTGAAAGTCCAGGTATACTACATCCACTAGATCTCCCTTGTACATCTTCAGAGTTACATCCTCAAAAAATTCCAGAAGATTAGTCAAGCATGATTTCCCCTTCATTAATCCATGCTGACTCTGACCTATCCTGTTACTACTATCCAGATGTGTCGTAATTTCATCCTTTATAATTGACTCCAGCATTTTTCCCACCACTGAGGTCAGACTAACTGGTCTATAATTCGCTGTTTTCTCTCTCCCTCCTGTCTTATAAAGTGGGACAACATTAGCCACCCTCCAATCTGCAGGAACTGATCCTGAATCTATAGAACATTTGAAAATAATCACCAATGCATCCACGATTTCTAGAGCCACCTCCTTCAGTACCCTGGGATGCAGACTATCAGGTCCCAGGGACTTATCAGCCTTCAGACCTAACAGTCTCTCCAACACCATTTCCTGCCTAATATAAATTCCCTTCAGTCCAGGTCCTTCAGCCACTATTACATCTGGGAGATTGCTCGTGCCTTCCCTAGTGAAGGCAGATCTAAAGTACCAATTCAACTCTTCTGCCATTTCTTTGTTCCCCGTAATATATTCCCCTGTTTCTGTCTTCAAGGGCCTAATTTTAGTCTTAACCATTTATTTTCTTTTCACATACCTAAAACAGCGTTTACTATCCTCCTTTATAGTTTGACCAGTTTACCTTCGTACCTCATTTTTTCTTTGCGTATTTCCTTTTTATTTATCCCCTGTTGTTCTTTAAAAGCTTCCCAGTCCTCCAATTTCCCACTCATCTTTGCTATGTTATACTTTTTCCCTTTTGTCTTTATATGGTCTTTAACTTCCCTTGTCAGCCATGGCCACCCCTGCCTCCCCTTAGGATCTTCCTTCTTCCTTTTTGGAATGAACTAATCCAGCATATTCTGCATTATACCCAGAAATACCTGCCATTGTTGCTCCACTGCCATCCTTGCTAGGGTATTGCACCATTGAATTTGGCCAGCTCCTCCCTCATAGCTCCATAGTTCCCATTATTCAACTGAAATATTGTCACTTCCGATTCTACCATCTCCCTCTCAAATTGCAGATTAAAGCTTATTGGATTATGGTCACTACTTCCCAATGGCTCCTTTACTTCGAGGTCCCTGATCAAATCCGGTTCATTGCACAACACCAGATCCAGAATTGCTTTCTCCCTGGTAGGCTCCTGCACAAGCTGTTCTAAGAATCCATAGCGGAGGCACTCCACAAGCTCCCTTTCTTGGGGTCCAGTACCATCCTGATTCTCCCAGTCTACCTGCATGTTGAAATCCCCCATAACAACTGTTTGCAACAGGCCAATTTCAGCTCCTTATTCAACTTACACACTACATCCAGGCTACTGTTTGGGGGCCTGTAGATAACTCCCATTAGGGTCTTTCTACCCTTAGAATTTCTCAGCTCTATCCATAGTGACTCTACATCCCCTGATTCTAGGTCTCCCCACGCAAGGGAGTGAATATCATCCCTTACCAAGCGGGTCACCCCACCTCCTCTGCCAGTCAGTCTGTCCTTACGTTAGCACGTATAGCCTTGAATATTCATTTCCCAGGCCCTGTCCACTTGAAGCCACGTCTCAGTTATCCCCATAACATCGTAACTGCCAATTTCCAAATGAGCCTCAAGCTCATCCACCTTATTTCTTATGCTTCATGCATTCATATATAATATTTTTAATTTGTTACTCCTCTCACTCTTCCTAACAATCCCTATTTCACTTGATCTTACAGCATGATCCTTTTTTGAGTTTTCTGCTCCATTGATTCCGTTGTCTTTCTTGACTTCTCTTGTTCTAACTTTCCCTTTAATTTCCTTCTTAACCTTCCAGTTTGTCCCCTTCCCCCGGCTATTTAGTTTAAACAGCTGTGTTGCAGTAGCAAACCTGCCTGCCAGAATGCTGGTCCCCCACCTATTAAGGTGCAACCCGTCCCTCTTGTATAATTTATTCTTACCGCTAAACATACCCTAGTGATCAAGAATTTAAATCCTTGCTTCCTGCACCAGTTCCCCAGCCACACATTCAAGTCCATTATCTCCCTGTTCCTGTCCTCTCCGAGGAACTGGAAGCAAACCGGAGATAACCACCCTGGACATCCTGCTTTTCAGCCTTCTTCCTAGTTCTCCGAAGTCCCGCTGTAGTATGTTCCTCCTCTTCTTCCCAACGTCATTTGTGCCGACATGCACCACCACATCCGGCTCTTCACCTTCTCCCTTGAGGATTTCTTGCAGTCTGTCTGCGATGTCCTTAATCCTGGCACCAGGAAGGCAACACACCATCCTCAAAACCCACCTGTTGCCGCAGAAACCCCTTTCAGTCCCTCTCACTATGGAGTCCCCTATCCCCATGGCTCTGTGTGATGTCTGACTCCTCGGCTTTGCCTCCATGTCAATTTCTGATTGGCAGACCTGACCGTCTCTTGGACTGGCAGTGACATCTGTCTCTATGGTTTCCAAGAGATTCAACCTGTTCCTGACAGGTACTTCCCCCGGGGTCTCTTGCACTTGTCTCATCTCTGCCTTCCTCATCGTCTTCTCCCTTCTAATCTCTTCTGGTATGATCGGTGTAATAACCTCGCTGAAGGTCCTGTCCAGAAAGATCTCATTCTCTCAGATGAGCCTGAGGCCCTCAAGTTCTTTCTTCAGTGCTGCAATATGCTCTGTTAGAAGCTGAACGTTTACACACTTTTCACTTATATGAGCCAGCTACACCAGAGTCCCTGACCTCCCACATCATGCATGCAGTACACTGAATCAGCTTGGCAATCATGTCTTCACCCTCTTCAACTGTGGTGCAATCACTTCTCTCAACTTCTTTGTCGAAGACTCCTGAGCCAAAGACTCACTCTTTTCTCAACAGAAACTTCCCTCGACCCCCGTGTTTTGTTGCAAGTCAGTGGATTTTTAATTTCGGTTAGAGGAGGAGGGTGGGATGGAGGCCCTACTGTGTAGGACCTGGGGCCTAGAACACACCTACTTAAATAACCCTCACCCACCTCCCCAACAGCCTCTGTGCTCCAACTTCACTTCCGCCCAGATCCCGCCACTCTCTGTTGCAAAAAGGCATGGATAGTGTGGATAGTCAGAGTTTTTTTCCTAGGGTGGGACCAGGAAGTATAGGTGTAAGGTGAGACAGTGAAAGCTTTAAGGAGTTCTGTGAGGTAAGTTTTTGTTTACATAGAGGGTGGTAGGTGCCTGGAACACGCTGCTGGGTAGGTGGTAGAAGTAGGTATTTAGACTGACACATGAACAGGGAGGGAATAGAGGGATATCGACCAAGTCCAAGCAGATGGGATTAGATTAGAATGGCATCAGAGCCAGCACAGATATGGTGGGCCGAAGGCCTTATCCTGTTCTGTACTGTTCTACATTCAACACTTTTAGTGACTGAATTGGGTGAAAACCAAGGTGTGGATTCTTCGTGGTGCAGAGAGACTGATAAAATGTACAGTAAAACGAGACTCCAGAATAGGTTAAAATATAACTTTTAAGAATACGTTTATTGTGCGATTTAATAGGTAGTGGAATGTTCAATTTAAACCATCTTTTCCAGATCATCACAAAGTTATCACTAACAAAGTGGATTTTCAGTATATTTTGGAGATTAGGTCTTCAAACAGAACTAAAGACCTGAGAAACTTTTGTTATAACTTACAGCATGAGAATTTGTCCACGGACTATCATCTTCCTCCAAACATTTCCATTAATGGTTTAAATTTCAAAACTGAAACTAAGTTGTTCAATTTTCAGTTTCTCATCTGTATTTACATTTCAAAAGCCTTATTTCTGGTTATTGAAACCACAGTAACTGCCATATAAACAGGACAGGAACTAATCCTTATCTTTAAAGGAGAATGGGTTGAAATTTTGAGTTTTGATGACAATGTAAGATAAATGATATTGATTCAGTTGCCCACAATAATCTTCCCTGACTTCCAACTCCAGTGGCTTTGGTGCTGTTGTACATTGAGTAATACAGCTTTGAGTCACATTGAATGTGCAATTTTAATTGTAACTGCTGATATAAAATTGTCATATTAGGACTCTTGTGGTGTAGTGTAGTGTCTCTACCTCTGAGCTAGAAAAAGTTAGGTTCAAATCGGTGTAATGGCATCTCTGAGGTGATTGATTAGAAAATATCCTTTATTTGTATTCATTTGTGAAATCTGGGCGTCGCTGGCTAGGGCAGCACTTATTACCCATCCCTAATTGCCCAGAGGGCAGTTGTGAATGAACCCCATTGCTGTGGGCTTGGAGTCACATGTAGGTCAGACCAGATAAGGATGGCAGTTTCCTTCCCTAAAGGACATTAGTGAAACAGATGGGTTTTTTCCAACAAAAGATAATGGGTTGTCATGATCATCATTAGACTCTGAATTCCAGATTTTTTTAAAATCAAATTTAAATTCTACCTGATTACATGGCAGAGATTTGAACTTGGATCCCTAGAACATAACCTGGGTCTCTGGATTAAATGTCTAGCAATAATACCACTAGGCAATTGCCTCCAGAGGAGACATGCTTGATTTTACATAATTGGGACTATACCAAATATTGTCACCAGGTGGAACAAAGAGCAACAGCAGTTTTAGATTTATTGCTGTTCTGAATGAAGTTTACAACTCCTTTAAAATGGAAGACAAACCTGCCATGAATTTGCTTTCTGCAAAGGCATGAGAAATAACAGAAACATACTTGAACGGATATACTTTAAGTTCATTAACTTGTACAGAACTCAGCACAGAATTACTTTTCATTACTAGCATCAGATTATGACCTCTCCAGTTTGGCAAAGTAACAATGCAATGAAAACAATTCAAATAATCACATTGTTTGGTGTGGCTCAGTATTAATTGCAAATCTGAAGGACAAGAGGAACTATGACATTAAGATACAGCTTCAACATGTGTTCTTCCTATAAGAATCAGTTTTCATTCAAATGTCAGCTAAAACAGTATCTACGGAGGAGAATTCCTCTGTAATTCCTCTGTGTAACTATCCATTTATCTCACAACGGCTTCACTCTGAAGCCTTTCCAGTTATTGTCATGGGGCAGTATTCATCTCTAAATTTACAACACTGCCTGGAATACAGATTTTCCGATCTTTAGTGTATGATATTATGGTATTTGTGAGGAGAAGGATGCTGCCTATGATCCTTTTTCTTTCATTGAGTTTAAGGGCCTAGTTGGAGAGGGTCGATATTTAACAAGAAGAGACTTTTCATCCTAACAAGACATGGTTTATTACATGATAGCAATTAAGTATGAGTTGGAGGTAGTTCTTCTCTAATGCAATGGTTGCATTCTTGTGCAACCCGTCATTATAGAAAAATCTCTTTTAGAAACAGCGCTTAAAGTGTTGGTGATGTTATCATCTTGCATGGTTACTAAGACTATGAGATAATCTGTGGAGTTCAGTCTATCGTCCATGAGACCATGAGATGCTGGATCCAAGCCTGTCACACATCACCAATCTGGCTAGAATCAAAGTTTCATCGAATCCATTGAACCCCTACAGTGTGGAAACAGGCCATTAGGCCCAACAAGTCCACACCAGCCCTCCAAAAATTAACTGACCCCTGACCCATTTCCCTACCCTATTACTCTACATTTACCCCTGACTAATGCACATAGCCTACATATCCCTGAAATACTGTGGGCAATTTAGCATGGCTAACTGACCAAACCTGCACATCTTTGGATTGTGGGAGGAAACTGAAGCATCTGGAGGAAAACACATCGGCAGACATGTAAAAAATGTGCAAACTCCACACAGACAGTTGCCTGAGGCTGGAATCGAACCCAGGTCCCTGGCGCCGTGAGGTAGCAGTGCTAACCAATGAGCTCACTGTGCTGCCCGTTTCATGCATAAGCCTTTCATCAGGAATTTATTTTCAACTTGCTTATAGATCTGCGTTGGAAGTATGTAAATGTTTCACTTCAACATTTTTGATTAAATTGGATGCCTCATTCACCTTCTAAGGTCGTCTTACTGGTGAACTCAAACATTCACTTCCTCAATCACACAAGGTGAAAATTGCTATTGATTTAGCTTCGTCACTGCTATTAATAAATTCTTCCTTGGAAGGCAAAGAATTGAAATATTCCTCTTGAACTTCACTCTGTTTTCTCTCTTCATAGATGCTGCCTGATCTACAGAGTAGTTGAAAATGCATTGCTGGTTAAAGCACAGCAGGTCAGGCAGCATCCAAGGAATAGGAAATTCGATGTTTTGGGCATAAGCCCTTCTTCAGGAATCTACAGAGCTTCTACAGCATCTGGTACTCTGATCTACAGAGTACTTCTGATTTTTGATAATTGCTCTGCATCTTAAGTCCCTGTAGCTACAAGGATCAAAAGTCTCCTGGTGCATTCACACTTGCAAAGATAAATTCCAAGCACGTATAGACAGAATGCCAAAATGTAATTCTCAGCAGCAGCAATCTGTACTCAAAACTCTTGGGCCCTTCCGGCCACAACAATTCTTCACTTCTGCCTGGTCTCAGCTGATTCTTTCAACAGGTTGACTTTTGTAATTTTCATTCTGACTTACCTCAAGTATGTTGCACATGTAAAAGTATGAAACTTGTGGCTGCAATGACAATGTCCCTTCATTTAACCATTAAGTGGCTAGGGACTCAACAGGCAGTCTGTAGAAAGAGCCAAATTGCACTTCAAAATGCGGGGTAGGCTAATGGAGCAATTGTGGAACAGTAAATCATTCAAAATAGGCTCTACTCCAATTTTATTTTTAAATCTGGGAAACAAGAAGAAAAAAATACCCTCATGTTAGATTTCAGAAAAGCCACAATGGCGTGGACTTTTTGCAGTCACATTCCATAGAAACCATTTATCTCTGAAACAAATTGAGGATTTACAGTGCTGAAGCAGTTTCCCTTACACCTGCCAATATAGTCCCTTTTGGAATCAACAGATCTTGGCAGTGAACTGTGTCAATTACCTTTCCTGACTGCCTTTCATATTAAATACCATGTTCATTTGGCTGCCTCAAAATGTCTTCCCACAGAAACAATCACAAGAATCAAAATAAACCCTAAAGGGACATGCAGAATGATATCCAAATTCACAGAATTAAAAAAGTTCAGAATAACTCCAAATATCAAATACTTCGTTTGGAATAAATACTAAAATACACTTGCTCTAGGAAATACTTAAGGTATAAAACAGATGTGGTGTGCACAAACAAAAATCAGGATTGCCTGTTTCGATAATTTACAAAATTATTGCACACTCAGATCCTGGCCACAGCTTCTCCATTTACTGCTGTCAATATGAAATAGGGTACAGATAGTGCATACCAATTCATGACAGATGGATTGCAAACTGGTGAATTAATCTTCAACTTGCACAATTTCCACTCCCTTTTTCCCCCACAATTATTGATTTGACTATTACAAGACAAACAGCCATACAATAATTACTGATCAAAACGCTCAACTAGTCAAACAACTGGATTTATCTAGACCAGACTACAATGTTGACTGACCAATTTCATTACAATGAATTCAGTTCTCCTTTCACAGAAAGAGAGAGAGAGACAGGGGGAGGGAGAGGAGAGAGGGAGAGGGAGAGGGAGAGACTACACAAATCTTTATTAAAAACATCTGCCGAACTGCTCCTGATTGTTGGGTCACCTGCTGTTGACAACTTTGATACATGAGCTGTTTTAAATCTGAGACCTTGTGACAGAAAACTCACCAAAATGCCTATGCTCACTTGAATACACAGTTCATTGTGTTTCCTGTGTATTTGAAGATAAATTACTGACAAAATTACATTTGTGATCAGCAGGTATTCCATCACAAATATGCTCAGTTCAGAAAAGGAACTAAACTGCTGGTCTTAGCTCTCACAAACTTTTACACAACATTAGAACTGGTTCATCTCACCTACAGCAAAGTGTGCCTCATATTGGTATAACAGAAGAGACTTTTTGTGGATATTATTAATACCTGCCTGTCAAGAATAAGAGGAAGGAAAGCTGATTCTTGAAGCAGTTGGTTACATCTTGCAATTGTGTTTGAGTTACTTCAAGAAATAACCAAATCAGTGAATTAAAATTACCCACTGGATAGAAATTATGTGGAATTTAAAAAGACATTTGATTCCTTATTGAAACTTTACAAGGATTGCATAACTGCAAAGAATTAATGGCAGATTAGTTTACAGAATTGACTGCAATAAAATATAGTGTGGCGAATGGTGATGGTTTGAACTATGAGCTGTGTATTAAAAAGATCAGTATCTACCTAGCTCTGAATCACTTAATTCTCATACCTGAGTAATATCAAGGAGGATGCTTCAAATATTGTTAAGTATTTGTTGATAACATCAAATTTTGCAGTCAATTGGAATTAAAGCATCCAAAGATGCCAAGCTAAAGTACATGGACATGCTGTAAACATCAGAGAGAATTAGGAAATATAATGATTTTGTATGATAATGGATGAAAAATGTGAATCACAGTGGGCTCTATTTTCTTTACCTGCTTGTTCATTTCAGGCTAAACCAATTTCATTCAGCAATGTAAGCATTTGATATTGGTTTGGATATTAATTTCATTTTGGACTTTAAAAAAATGGTTACGTTTTGATTTAGATGTACAGGCAAGGAAACTGAAGCAAGGCTGGAAACGAGCGTGAAATGAGTTTCACGGTTGAACGTGCATGTGAGATTTTAGCCTGAGGTTCACTGGAAATTGGGTCCCTCTTCTCATCTCCATAAAACAAACAAGCAGCATTGCCAATTGGTCTCCTGACACAGTCCATCAGTCATGGCATTGAGAAGCTTGTCCTGTTTTGGCATAGAGCCAGTCCTCTGGTATGTTCGGGGATCTAGAGAACCTACTCCTCTACAGAGGAGACTGTGCAGAAAAGGAAGGGTAAATAAATTACATACCTTTTGTGGGTAATATCTCTTCAAGGACCGCGAGTTAGAATGGAAACATTTTGATGCTAATTTTTAAGTGGGGCTGTAAATTAAGGGGAAGTTCAAATATTCTGATGTATGTTTCAGGCCAGCAGCCTTCTTCCGATCAAGCATCTGGCATATTGTTGAGAAAAATTAAGGTCCAAAATTGGTTGGTTTAATGCAATTTTGCGTCCCACAGAAATGGCGCAGCCAGGACCAATCCCCACCACTATTTGGTTATATTAACCTAATAATCAGTAGTGTCTCGAATAAATCAAGATAAAAACAAATCTTGGATATTTTGCGATGGATGCCATTCAGTTCAGTGTGAGTGAAAGAGGGTATTATATTAGCTACAACTTTATTTGTACCATATATGGCAAGAAATAGCAAAGGGACTTGTGCTTGCTGAAAAACGAGCTGAACAAATATAAACGCTAGCTAGCTTTTCCATTTGAAACCCAAGATTTTTGCTGATATAATATAATACCTTATTGAACTGTGAAAGCTATATTACATTTAAGGAACAATAGAATAATTAACATGGTCAAATATCAATTTGCAGTAACATCTTCAAATGAGCACAATTATACACAAATAATTACTGTAAAATGTACATAAACAGAACTAAACAAATAATATATTAGTTACACATTTTGTTGAAAAACCATTTTTCATTTTTGAGTGCTTTCATTTTAAAGTAAACAGCTAAGAGTACAATGATACTGGCTTGAATTCAGAATCAATGATTTATTTTCTATGAAAAGTGAACCAATAACAAGATACAGATGGAGGCAACTGACTACAAACTTTACTCTAGTGGTTGATTACAGCCCAGCAAAACCTCGAGAGCAAAACCTATAGATTGTGCTGTTTCAGCAGGTTTTGGTTTCCTCTGCATTTGATTGTTCACATAGAATGAACCAAGTTATGGCCAATGAAAGAAATACCCAGACAGGACAATTGGCACGTAGAATTTCTGGATGATTACACAGGTTGATTTTTGTTTCAATTATGACTTTTGTTGCCGGGATAAAAAAGCAGGAGTAACTTTTAACAATTAACAAATTCAGGAATGTTGCCAAGTGATGGTCTGAGAAAGCACCAAGAGGGCAGTCAGACTCTCACAGGTTAGAAAGATGGTGTCTTCCCTGCAATACTTATCATGGGGTTCAGCAATTCTTGACTGAATAGGTTACAATATTTAACCACACTACGAACCTAGACTTAGAACATATTTTGCTATATTGTATGAACATAGAACATTACAGTACAGTACAGGCCCTTTGGCCCTCGATGTTGTGCCGAACAGTGGAACCAATTTGAAGCCAATCTGTCCTACACTGTTCCATTTTCATCCATATATTTATCCAGTGAGCATTTAAATGCCTTTAAAGTTGGTGTGTATACTACTATTGCAGGCAGGGCATTTCAACATTTTTGCTGGTTTCTCATTATAAGATCATAAGAAATAAGTTGTCCATAGAGTCATAGAGCTTAGGAACAGCCCTTCGATCTAACCAGTTCATACTGACCATAATCCCAAACTAAACTAGTCGCACCTGCCTGTTCCTGGTTCATATCCCCAAACCTTTCCTATTCATGTACTTGTCCTAATGTCTTTTAATATTGTAACTGCACCTGTATCCACCACTTCCTCTGGAAGTTCATTCTCTGTGTAAAAAGAGATGTCCCTCATGTCTTTTTAAAATCGTTCTTGTCTCACCTAAAAAATATGCTCCTAGTTTTGAATTCCCCCACTCTAGGGAAAAGACACCTGCCATTCAAGTTATCTATACACGATTACATTTTATAAACCTCAATAAGGTCACCCCTCCCCCTCTGGTTTTTGATCTCTGGAGATTCCTCAATTTTTTATAATATCATGGGTAATCTGATTACAGTCTTAAATCCAATGTCTTGCTTGTTGCAAAACCCTCGATTCTCTTCTCAATTAAAAATCTGTCCAACTCAGCCCTGAATAAATTCAATGGCTCAAATTCCACTGCTCTTTGCAGGAGAGAATTTCAAAACTACCGACCAACGAGAGAAGAAATTCTTCCTCATTTCAGTCTTAAATAGGGACTCTTTATTTTTAAACTGTCTCTTAGTTCTAGATTCCCACAAAAGCAGGAAAGTCCTTTTAGCATTGACCTTATTACGTTCCTTTAGAATTTTACATGCGAATGATGTCACCTCTCAGTCTTCTCAGCTCTTCTTCATCTTTTCTTCCTCCTCATGTTCATTTTCTTCTTCTTCTCTTTTTCTTCCCTTCAACTCCTGGCTTCTGTCGAGTGACGTTTCTGGGTCTCTGGCGATGACTCCCAGCCTGGTGTTGCGGCCTCTCATAGGGGTCTCTTGGCCTGCTGCAGTGGCTTCCCGGCCAGCTGTAGCAACCTCCTGGCCTCCCTAGGAGCATGCCAACATTGGTGTGACGACCTTCCCAGCTTGGCATGGTGACTTCCTGGCCTGGTGCAGCGGCTTCCTCCCACAGCAGCCTCCTGGCATTGGCGTGGCAACCTTCCCAGTGTGACATGGTGACCTCCTGGCCTGGCAATAGCAGCTTCTTCAGGAGAGGCCTCCCGGTTTGGCAAGATGACCTTCCGGATTCCATCTATCACTCCAGCTCCATGAGTACTCACTTTATGTAATAGCTGTTTTTATGGCATCTTATTGAAAGCCTTTTTAAGTCCAAATGTACAACAGCATCTAGTCCTCCTTTATCCACCCTGCTTCTTACATCCTCCAGGAATTCTAATAAATTTATTAAATATGATTTGCTTTTCATAAAACCATGTTGACTCTGTTTTACTACATTACGATTTTCTTCATATGGCCCGAGAGTCATAGAATCATACAGCGCGGAAACAGACCCCATGGTCCAACCAATTCGTATCCTGCTGCAAATCCTTAATAATGGATTCCAATATTTTCCCAATGACAGGTATGAGACCTGACCAGTTTTCATTCACCTCTCTTAGCTTTCTATCTGCTTACTTCATGTCAACCAAGGCAAAGTGGGAACACTCTCACATTTATGTCAGGTTCGGGGCTGATGTTCCACTTCAGATATTTAAACGTGAAATCTAGACTGATATTCTGTTGCATCAAACTGAATACCTAACTATTGAAAGTGCTCTCAAAAGATGAAAGAGTGAACTAACTGATACTCCATTTGCCTTCTCAAACGAATACAAAAGATCCCTTGATATTACTTGAAGGTGATCAGAGGAGTTTTCAATGATGTTCTGGTCAACAATGTCCCCACACAAAATCAGTAAACAGATTATCCAACTACTTTTCAATTTTGCTGTCACATTTCATACATTAGAACCGTTAATTCATTTGGAACATCTAATGTTTGTAAAAGGTGCGATATTAATCAAAAGGTTTTCAGGGGAGGCCAAGCTTTCTTCAACTAGGAGAAAGTGAGGATTGCAGATGCTGGAGATCAGAGCTGAAAAATGTGTTGCTGGAAAAGCACAGCAGGTCAGGCAGCATCCAAGGAGTAGGAGAATCGACTTTTCGGGCATAAGCCCTTCTTATGCTCGAAACGTCGATTCTCCTGCTCCTTGGATGCTGCCTGACCTGCTGCGCTTTTCCAGCAACACATTTTTCAGCTCAAGCTTTTTTCAAGTCAACAACCTAATCATTTGACCAATGCATTAATTCCTGAATTCCTGTTGATGTTTCAATTAAAAGAAATATTGGTTCTCTAGGTCTTGTCACTTGACTTGCGAGAATAGGAACAATTGTGGGGCCAGATGGGAAGGCAGTGAGGCAAAGTTGGCTGCCATTGGCATACAAATGGAACCCAATCAAAAAGACACTGTCATGGAGATTAGAAAATGTAGAAGCAAGGACCCAAGGTTGGATTACACAAAGGACAACGATGTGAGCAGAAGAAAACAAACCCTTTGGGGGCATCAGCGCTACAGTGGAATACTCCATTCAAGTCCTTTTAAATTCAAATAAATCTGTATTGGTGCCACTGAGTTCCCTTAGTGCCAGTCCTGTGCAATTGCCAGCAGGCCAATTATGAAACTGCCAACATCTCCTGCTATGCAACTGGCATATCTAGACCCACAGAGACCGTAAAATATAGGATCATTTATTAACATCAAAACTAATACAAAGGTCAATCAAATTAGTTCCGAATTGTGCCTTACAATATGTATGCAACAGGATTCAAGTCACAGGGACATATCTTCATGTGCAAGGGCAGAAATCTTGTACAGAACAGATGCCCATTGTGGAACCTGTGAATTTTCATTCCATTGCAACCTTTGAAGGATATACTCATGGAAACAATTGAGCTCTAGCCTCAGGATAAGAAGAAGCATGGTCAGCAGTCTGTATGCTACTGGGTTAGTGCTTTAAATGCAGATGGTAGCGTTGGCACAATAGGGAGTGTTAGGACTCCTGAGCACCTGTGCTCCAGGACAGCCACATCCTTCTCTCTCTCTCCTTTTCCGTCTTTTTCTTTCCCTTCATCTTCTGACGTCATGGAAAAGCTGTGGCGGTGTCAGAGAGTCGTTGGCACCAGTGATGGCTGTGCCCGGATCAAGGGTTCCTGACTGTGGTAGGCCCGGAGCATGGACCCGGGAATTTGGTGGGCTGCCATCTTGGTGCCAGGAGCATGACTGTCGTAGACCCATAGCAGCATCTTGATGGGACACGGAGGCGAGGTCAGCGTGTACTGGGAAGGCGTGGCCTGGCACTGTCTGAAAGACTAGGTTAGTATCCCCGCCTAGCGAGATCCTCGGTAGTATAGTGGTTAGTATCCCCGCCTGCTTTATTCCTGATGAAGGGCTTTTGCCCGAAACATCGATTTCGCTGCTCATTGGATGCTGCCTGAACTGCTGTGCTCTTCCAGCACCACTGATCCAGAATCCACTGTCTGAAAGACTGTAATGCTGAACGTTACTTTTCTTTATTTTTCTAATTTATTTCTGAGATCCAGTACATAGGTACTTTTCTACATAAGATGGCACCCTAAGTGGAGACATTGTAAACCTTTCACTGCACTCATGTGAATACATATGACAATAAACCTAATTTTTATTCTAAATACAATGTTTCTGTTGGCTCATTGCCAGGATGTTGTATTTAAAACTTTGGGAAAAAAGTCCTCACAACACGAGTTACAAATTTACACTGGAGATCAAAATAAATTCATCTAGAGTTAGCTGCAAATAAATTTAAACATCATCAAATAATTTGTACATTACTACAACGATGACAGCTTATGTTAACAGTTATGGCTTAAATATAAAGCAGTGCAACATGATAATTGTGAGGTTTGAATTTCAGGATTTGATACAGCAGCAAAGTTTAACCATTATACAGATCAACAAAAGGGATAGTGTTTATTTAAAATAGAAACATGTTTCCAATTTTAAATTTTCACTGAAAGGCTTTGTTCCAGGATTGACTCAGATACCGTTGTTTTGACATTTTGCCAAAGAATTTTGTTATATGTTTTTCATTGTGTGCAAATCATAAAAGATTAACAAATGAGCTAATGCATAATAGGGTTTGCTTTTATACTACTATTTTGGCATGACACAAGCCTTCTCCCCTGATAATATCGTTTGTCTGTTGTCTGCCTATAAACATGCTTCAAGACAAATTGTAAAAATTTATGAGAGATTCAAGAAAAACACATTTGGTGAGAAAAAAGGAAATGAAAGAAGTAAAGAAAACAGTTATTCATTCTTTTGAATTATTTTCTCTTAAAAGGGTTAAACATGAGAGCACAGTTTCATGATGGGGGAAACTGGTTACTTAGGATTGAGATGAGGAGAAATCACTTCACTCAAGCGGTTATGATTATGTTTATAGCTGCAATCGACAGGTTTTTAGTGTCAGGAAATCGAGGATGGGGGCGGTGGCAGTGGGAATGTGGAATTAAAGTTAAAGATCAGTCGTGCTCAGAATGAATGGCGGAGCAGGGTGGGTGAACTGTATGGTTTACTTCTGCTCCTATTTCTCATGTTCTTCAACTGAGTACACAAGATAGCAGGGGCAGCATTTGTCATAATGAAAATATGAAATAGATGAAGGTCTTCACTTCCATTGTTAAGATGGACCCAAGTGATGAGAACTAAAATGCCTCGCAAATAGGCCCGAAATCTGCAGTAGCATTGATGCCAAATCAGTCAGCATTTGCTGTCACTACTCCTCTTCAATTCCAACTTGCAGAGTTAACACATGGACAACTAAATATGGAAATATAAAAAAGTGATTTTATACTTCTCCAGGAGGTATGCAGTTTACTCTTAGCAGAGGGCAATAAATTAGAAATCAAAGATTTGCCAATTTACGCTATGAATCTAACGGCCAAATAAAACCCTTGAAAATGTTGCACCTTGCTGCATCAAGTGTAACTTGCTTTTAATGGCGAATTTTGTTGAGCCCCAATTTTTTTTTTAAATTTGTGGCTGGTCAAAGTTTTTCCATTATAGACAAAAATCCCAAATTTTTTAAATGTTTTGTCTGGTTTATGATATTGTACTTCCACCGTAACCCCACATTTATAATCCAATAACTCATTTCCCTCTTTAATTAAAAGTGAATGATCATCAGTGCATTGTAATTACTGGTTAGCTGCCAGTGAAAATAATGGATGTAAGTTTGCTCACTGAGCTGGACGATTCGGTTTCGGAAGTTTTGTCACCGTATTCGGTAACATCATCAGTGAGCCCCTGGTGAAGCATTAGTGGAATGGCCTGCTTTTTAATTATGTGTTTAGGTTTCCTCGGGTTGGTGATGTCATTTTCTGTGGTGATGTCATTTCCTGTTCTTTTTCTCAGTGGATGGTAAATGAGATCTAAGTCAATGCGTTGTTAATAGAGTTCCAGTTGGAATGCCATGCTTCTAGGAATTCTCACGCATGTCTCTGTTTGGCTTGTCCTAGGATGGATGTGTTGTCCCAGTTGAAGTGGTGTCCTTCCTCATCTCTATGTAAGGATAATAGTGAGAGTGGGTCATGTCTTTTTGTGGCGAGTTGATGTTCTTGTATCCTGATGGCTAGTTTTCTGCCTGATTGTCCAATGTAATATTTGTTACAGTTCTTGAACGGTATTTTGTAAATGACATTAGTTTTGCTCGTTGTCAGTATAGGGTCTTTCAAGTTCATTAGCTGCTGTTTTAGTGTGTTGGTGGGTTTGTGGGCTACCATGATGCCAAGAGGTCTGAGTAGTCTGCAGTCATTCTGAGATGTCTTTGATGTAGGGGAGAGTGGCTAGGGTTTCTAGACATGTTTTGTCTGCTTGTTGGGGTTTGTTGCTGAGAGATCAGTGGACTGTGTTCATTGGGTACCTGTTCTTTTTGAGTACACTGTATAGGTGATTTTCCTCTGCTCTGTGAAGTTCTTCTGTGCTGCAGTGTGTGGTGGCTCATTGAAATAACGTTCTAATGCAGTTCCTTTTGTGGGTGTTGGGATGATTGCTTTTGTAGTTCAGTATTAAGTCCAAATGTGTTGTTTTCCTGTAGACTCTGGTTTGAAGTTCCTAATTGGCTGTTTGCTCTACTGTGACATCTAAGAATGGCAGTTTGTTGTTGTTTTCCTCCTCATTAGTGAATTTTATGCCAGTAAGGGTATTATTGATGGTCTTAAAGGTTTCCTCTAATTTGTTTTGTTCAGTGATGATAAAGGTGTCATTCATGTAGCGGACCCAAACTTTGGGTTGGATGGTTGGCAGAGCTGTTTGCTCAAGTCTCTGCATTACAGCCTCTGCTAAGAATCCTGATATCGAAGATCCCATGGGTGTTCCATTAGTTTGTCTGTAGGTTTTGCTGTTGAAGGTGAAGTGGGTAGTAAGGAATAGGTCCACCAGCTTGACGATATAGTCCTTGCTGATGAAGTTGGTGGTGTTTGGTGTATGTGTCTTTGGGTCTTCTAATAGTGTAGTCTGTGTTTCCTTGGCTAGGTTAACATTGATGGATGTGAAGCCGGAGACTTACCGATGATGCTACCTAGTATGGTGATGAAACATCTGAAAATGAACCTTCCAGCTCAGCGAGCAAATCTACATCCAGAACCTTAACCTGAGCTTCAAACCTCACTGTGAAAATAATTTAATGTGATTGGTTGTATACCTTGCTTGATGGCATCATAGCTGTCTTGAGAGCTACTTGACTTGTCGTAGTCAAACCCATGTTGGAAAAGGGATAATCCAGATCACAGAGATGGGCTGATCTTTGCAAGGCATTATGATACATTAGTCAAGTTGCCTTCAGTTATACAGGCAATAGCAATTGCTTTACTCTGTGTTTCCTTGATTTTGATGAGGTGGTAAAGCTGTAAACTGTAACATGCTGAAACAGTGCAGAGATCCCCTGTGGACATTCCCCTCAGCAATAAGTATACGGTTTTGGATACTGCTGGGGGTGATGACCTACCAGAGGAAAGCCATAGCAGTCAGTTCTCTGGCACTGAGCCTGACACTGTGGCAAAGAAGGGAAGGGGGCAGAATAGAAAAGTACTCGTGTTAGGGGACTCGATGGTTAGGGGAATCGACAGGAGATTTTGTGGTCAGGATCGGGATTCCTGGAAGGTATGTTGCCTCCCAGGTGCCAGGGGCCGGGACGTCTCCGATCGGGTGTATAAGGTTCTAAAAGGGGAGGGCGAACAGCCAGAAATCGTGTTACATATTGGCATTAATGATATAGCCAGGAAAAGGATCGAGGATATAAAAAGTGATTTCAGGGAGTTAGGATTGAAGCTGAAAATCAGGAGAAACAGAATAGTGTTCTCTAGTTTACTACCAGTGCCACGAGATAGCGAGGCGAGGAACAGGGAGCAGGCGGAGCTTAATACGTGGCTGTGCAGTTGGTGTTGGATGGAGGGCTTCAGATATGTAGATAATTGGGATGCCTTCTGGGGAAGGTAGGACCTCTACAAGAAGGATGGGTTGCATCTGAATTGGAAGGGGACCAATGTCCTGGGTGGAAGGTTTGCTCGATTAGTTAGTGAGGGTTTAAACTAGTATGGCAGGGGGGTGGGAACCTGAGCTGTATACCGGAGGTGAGAGTTGATGCAGATTAGACAATAGCAAGAGGTAGACCAGCTAGTGGGAATGATTTTCCTGGGAAGGAACCAAGGGATCAGTTAAAGTGTGTTTGCTTTAACGCAAGGAGTATCAGGAAAAGAAGTGACGAACTTGGAGCATGGATCAGTACCTGGTGCTATGATGTTGTGGCCATAACAGAGACATGGATTTCTCAGGGGCAGGAATGGTTGCTGGATGTTCCAGGGTTTAGAGCATTTAAAAAGAATTGGGGGGGGGGGGTGAAGAGAAGGGGGTGTAGCATTACTAATCAGAGAGGGTATCACAGCTATAGAAGCTTCCATTGTCGAGGAAGATCTGCCTACTGAGTCAGTATGGGTGGAAATTAGGAATAGCAAGGGAGCAGTCACCTCTTTAGGGGTTTACTACAGGCCCCCCAATAGCAGCAGGGAGATGGGAGAAAGCATAGGTCGGCAGATTTTGGAAAAGTGTGGACGTAGTAGGGTTGTTGTAATGGGTGACTTTAAATTTCCTAATATTGATTGGAACCTCCTTCGAGCAGATGGTTTGGAAAGATCTGTTTTTGTAAGGTGTGTTCAGGAGGGTTTCCTAACTCAGTACGTTGACAGGCCGACGAGGGGAGAGGCCATTCTAGACTTGGTGCTTGGAAACGAGCTGGGGCAGGTATCAGATCTTGTGGTGGGAGAGCATTTTGGTGATAGTGACCACAACTGCCTCACATTCTACATAGCTGTGGAGAAGGAGAGGGTTAGGCAAAATGGGAGGATATTTAATCGGGGAAGAGGAAACTATGATGCGATTAGACATGAGTTAGGAAGCATGGATTGTTCCATGGTAAAGGCACGAGAGACATGTGGAGACTGTTTTAGGAACAGTTGTTGCAAGTGATGAATAAGTATGTCCCTCTGAGACAGGCAAGAAGAGGTAAGATAAAGGAACCTTGGATGACGAGAGCGGTGGAGCTTCTCATCAAAAGGAAAAAGATAGCTTACATAAGGTGGAGGAAGCTAGGGTCAAGCTCAGCTCTGGAGGATTACAGGCAGGCGAGGAAGGAGCTCAAAAATGATCTGAGGAGAGCCAGGAGGGGGCACGAGAAAGGCTTAGCAGAACGGATTAGGGAGAACACAAAGGCATTTTACACTTATGTGAGGAATAAGAGAATGGTTAAAGAAAGAGTAGGGCCGATCAGGGATAGCATCGGGAATTTGTGTGTGGAGTCTGAGGAGGTAGGGGAAGCCCGAAATGAGTCTTTTGCTTCTGTCTTTACGAAAGAAACGAACTTTGTAGTGAATGAAACCTTTGAAAAGCAGGTGTGCATGCTGGAATGGATAGAGATAGATGAAGCTGATGTGCTGAAAATTTTGTCAAACATTAAGATTGACAAGTCGCCAGGCCTGGACCAGATTTGTCCTCTGTTGCTTTGGGAAACGAGAAATGCAATTGCTTCGCCTAATATAACTAATGTATAAGTTATATTAAACGAAGGTCTTTGCATCCTCGCTCTCCACTGGAGTCGTACCTGAGGACTGGAGAGAGGCAAATGTAATTCCTCTCTTCAAGAAAGGAAATAGGGAAATCCCCGGCAATTACAGACCAGTAAGTCTCACGTCTGTCATCTGCAAGGTGTTAGAAAGGATTCTGAGGGATAGGATTTATGATCATCTGGAAGAGCATGGTTTGATTAAATGCACTCAACACGACTTTGTGAGGGGCAGGTCATGCCTCACAAACCTTATCGAGTTCTTTGAGGATGTGACTAGAAAATTTGATGAGGGTCGAGCTGTGGATGTAGTGTATATGGACTTCAGCAAGGCATTTGATAAGGTTCCCCATGGTAGGCTCATTCAGAAGGTCAGGAGGAATTGGGATCCAGGGGAACTTAGCTGTCCGGATACAGAATTGGCTGGCCAACAGAAGACAGCAAGTGGCAGTAGAAGGAAAATATTCTGCCTGGAAATCTGTGGTGAATAGTGTTCCACAGGGCTCTGTCCTTGGGCCTCTACTGTTTGTAATTTTTATTAATGACTTGGAATAGGGGATTGAAGGATGGGTCAGCAAGTTTGCAGACGACACAAAGGGGGAGGTGTCGTTGACAATATAGAGGGCTGTTATAGGCTGCAGCTGGACATTGACAGGATGCAGAGATGGGCTGAAAGGAGGCAGATGGAGTTCAACTGGATAAATGTGAGGTGATGTATTTTGGAAGGTCAAATTTGAAAGCTGAGTACAGGATTAAGGGTAGGATTCTTGGCAGTGTGGAGGGACAAAGGGATCTTGGTGTGCAGGTACATAGATCCCTTAAAATGGCCACCTAAGTGGACAGGGTTGTTAAGAAAGCATATGGTGTTTTGGCTTTCATTAACAGGGGGATTGAGTTTAAGAGTCGTGAGATCTTGTTGCAGCTCTATAAAACTTTGGTTAGACCACACTTGGAATACTGCGTCCAGTTCTGATTGGCCTATTATAGGAAAGATGCGGATGCTTTGGAGAGGGTTCAGAGGAGGTTTACCAGGATGCTGCCTGGACTGGAGGGCTTATCTTACGAAGAGAGGTGACTGAGCTTGGACTTTTTTCATTGGAGAAAAGGAGGAGGAGAGGGGACCTAATTGAGGTAAACAAGATAATGAGAGGCATAGATAGAGTCGATAGCCAGAGACTATTTCCCAGGGCAGAAATGACTAACACGAGGGGTCATAGTTTTAAGCTGGTTGGAGAAAAGTATAGAGGGGATGTCAGAGGCGGGTTCTTTACACAGAGAGTTGTGAGAGCATGGAATGCATTGCCAGCAGCTGTTGTGGAAGCAAGGTCATTGGGGATATTTAAGAGACTCCTGGACATGCATATGGTCACAGAAATTTGAGGGTGCATACATGAGGATCAGTGGTCGGCACAACATCGTGGGCTGAAGGGCCTGTTCTATGCTGTACTGTTCTATGTTCTAACGTTATGAAGAAGATTTTTGCAAACTCATCTAGTTCCGCTTGGATCCCTGATAATTTTCACTGTCACAGAAAATGGTGTGTGCTGGTAAAATGCATAGGGAGGGACTTTTGCCCATGCATTGGGCAGCTTCTTGCCACCGCACAATAGAAACTGAAGTACATCATAAAGGCAACCCAGGAAGAAAGAAGACTGTAATTTCCTAAAGGAGGTAGGATGTGTAAGAATTTGGGTCGCATGTGATGATGAATAAAAACGAGGAAAATGATTCAATGAAAATCACCCTTAGCAATCTTCGGACAAAAATGGGTTTTTTGTCTGGTGTCAGCTATAATGCATACATTAATGCTGTTCAAATCATACAAATAGCATTGAAAAGTCAATCACTAATGTATTAATGATTTACTTAAACCAATGAAACAAATATCCCATTAGATCACCTACCTGTAACTTAGGTTCACGTTTCATCATTTCTAGTATCATATAACATCCAATAGAATGGCCAATCAGCACCAACTTGACATCCTTTGGCACATGTTTCCTCAGGAACGATAATTTATGCTCTATTTGTCCATTCAAGCCAAACACATCCTCCAGCTCAACATCTGAAAGATAAAGACACTATTAAAAGTAAATATACTCCCACACAAGTAATTTGTCAACAAAGAAGATAAAAACAAACACCAAGAGCTTCTTGTATGTACATAAAAAAGAAACTAAAGTGACTGTCGGACCCTTGAAGGACATGACTGGAAAATTGATATTAGGAATAGAGTACTTATCAGATAGCTGGCGATTATCATTCACTTATTTAATTTAGAGACTGCTGTTTTGAAAATTTAGCACACACCACATGCCAACACCACGAAGTTCAGATTTGGCCCCTGGAGTTACTGCTCGGTGAATGAAAATCAAGTTCAAACCTACACTCTTCGCAAAGACTATTTATCTCATGCAAACGTCAAGGGGAGAAAAGCAAAAACGGGGAAGGGAGAAGGAAGGAAAAGTGATTAAATTACAAATAAGAAAACAATACATAAATGTCAATTGAGGATTGTGTAGAAACATATTGATTGTAAACTATAGGTCATAGGTCATAACAATAAGTGATAAAGTCTTATAAAATTGGTGCAGTGGATATGATCTGATGTTTGTGAACTTAATGCTGAGTCTTTACAAATTGTAAAATACAGTCTTTACTCTTGTCTTGCAACATAAATTTAAGAGCAAACTTGAACAGCCTGCATATAATTTCAATCAACTTATTGCTGAACAGTAACTTGCCTTGTGAGTACCTTTCAATTGAAAGTATGATATACTTTCTCACATGCCCACAAACAGAGATATGCTTATACCCCACTATTTTGGCTTACACATACTTCAATTACGATGTAGTTCTAATTATGAAAACTGTTTGAAACACTTGCTTAAATACAGTCTTGCTTTCATTATTGAAAATGTGAGACTTTTACCAAGCTAAGCAATTTTGAAAAGTCTGTATTGATTTGATTTGATTTATTATTGTCACATGTACATAGGTACAGTGAAAAGTTTTGTTTTACATGCAGTCCAGGCAGATCATACCATACAAAGTACATTAGTGTAATAGCACAGAGCAAGGATTAGAATGTTACAGCTACAAAGAAAATGCACAAAGAGTGAGTTTAACATCAAATTTAAAAATTGAGAGTCCATTCAGCAGTCTAATAACAGCAGGGAAGAAGTAGTTCTTGCATCTGTTGTGTTTCAGTTTCTGTACCTTCTTCCTGACGGAGGAGATGGGAAGGGTCTTTGATGATGTTGGCTGCCTTTCTGGGGCAGCGAGAAGTATAGAGATAGTCAATAGATGGAAGGTTGGTTTGTGTAATGGACTGGGCTGTGTTCACAATTCTCTGTCGTCTCTTCCAGTCCTGGGCAGAGCAGTTGACATACCAAGCCGCGATGCATCCTGTGGTGTATCTATAAAAATTGGTAAGAGTCTTTACAGACAGGCTGAATTTCCTCAGCTTCCTGAGGAAATAGAGGCGTTGTTGTGCTTTCTTGACTGTCGCATCAACGTGGGTGGACCATGACAGATTGTTAGTGATTTGTCATTCCCAGGAACTTGACGCTCTGGACCATCTCCACTTCAGCACCGTTGATACAGCCAGGGACATGCCCTCCAACTTGATTCCTGAAGTCAATGACCATTTCCTTTGCTTTGTTGACATTGAGGGAGAGATTGCTATCTTTACACCATGCCACCAAACACTATCCCTTTCCTGTACTCTATCTTGCCACTGCTTCACTTGGATACAGCCCAAAGGCAAGTCCTTGGCTCCTTGGGTGCTGGTGCTTAATCCTCGACTGTTTGCTGGCTAGTTTGGTCAGTGGTATGTTGTAATTGCCTGGCACTCTCAGGGACAGGGCACAATGGCAAGCCTCAAGTTCCCCATAGCTGGGATTGCATAGATGCTGCAAAGAAAACAAACATATTTTGCCCATGGTCCCTAAAAATATTTAAAATCTAAGTTTTGTCTGGTTGGTATCTTCATTTTAAATTTGCTATATCATATAAAGAGATCAGTAGTGAAGTAATGAAAGGAATCAGCAATATCAGTGGCAAGTGGCATTTCCTCAGCAATAACATATACACTGATGTTCATTTTGAGTTCTGTCTGAATCAGTGTTGAAGCTTATTATAGCCTTTATTCAAACATGAAAACAAAATCTGAATTGCAGAGGTGTGGTGATAACAAATCCCTTTGTCACCAGGGAAACATTTGAATGTGGCATCCCGGAGAGCTCATAAACTGAGGTCAGAGGGGATCGGTGCTAGCAAACTCACCTCTTGGTGCTGGCAAACTCTCCTCTGACTGCAGACATATCTCACACAAAATAGAAGATGGTTACGGTTAAAGGAAGGCAATCATCTGAGGTTGAGAACATCACAGCAAAAGCTCCTTTTAGCAGTCACCTAACCCCCAACCGTGTTTAGCTGCTTCCCAGCCAGAAGAGGTGAGTGCGTTCACAGATCACTGAACAAATGGCTTGCAAAGAGTATGTTTACAGTACACAAGACCGATAGTCCAGAAAGAATACATTGCGAGATTAATGGGTATATCCAGAGATTTCAAAGCTCTGAAAGGTTTTGAAAGAGAATTACTGAAACATGGTTTGAACCTATTATCAAATTGCAACAGGTTACAAATGGATTATTTTCAACTGAATTTGATGTCAACAGCCTCTGAATGGGGTAGGTTTACATACAACTATATTAGTTCCATTTTGAAAGGTGTGCTTCCTTGGCTAGCTGAGGCATCAATCAGCTGTAGGCGGTAGACCTCTTCATTGTACAAATATGGGAACCCTTTGTACAGTTTTGAAAATCTACTCATGGCTAGAACAGCATTTATCGCCCATTTTTAATTGTCACGGAGAAGGTGGTGGTGATGGGCCGGGTTCTTGACCTGCTGCATTCTGCATAGGACAGACACACCCACAATCCTACAGGGAAAGAATTTACAGGAATTTGACCCAGCACCAGGCAAGGGATAGTGGCATCATTCCAAATCAGGATGCCATGCGGCTGAGCGGGGAACATGCTGCTGGGAGTGTCTCCATGTATCTGCACCTCAACTTTTTGACTGGTACAGGTCACATGTTTGGACAGAGCTCATTAAGGAGTTCTTGATACATTGGTACAGTTTATTTTATAGATTGTGCACTCTGCAGCTATACCTTGTCGGCTGAGGAAAGAAACTTGACACTATCCAGGACAAGATTAGAGTGGTGCTGAATCTCTTGATGAAGGGCTCCTGCCCGAAACGTCGAATTTCCTGCTCCTTGATGCTGCCTCACTTGCAGTGCTTTTCCAGTACCACTCTAATCTTGACTCTAATCTTCAGCATCTGCAGTCCTCACTTTCGCCTGGACAAAGTAGCCTCCTTGACTAGCACCACATCCACAAGCATACATTCCCTCCACCACCAAAACTCAGTAGCACCAGTGTGTACTACTACGCTGCAGAAATTCACCCAAGATCCTCAGATAGCACTTTCCAAATCCATGACCACGAACATCGAGAAGATCAAGGGCAGCAGGTATGTGGGAACACCACCACTTGTAAGTTCCCCTCCAAGTCACTTACCATCCTGACTTGGGTATATATTGCTGTTCTTTCCCTGTTGCTGGATCAATACCCTGGAACTTTCTCCCTAACAGCATTGTGAGTTAACCTACAGCACACGAACAGCAGCTGTACAAAAAGGCAGCTCACCTCCACTTTCTCAATGGCAGCGAGGGACAGGCAATAAATATTGGCCATGTCTTAGGAGTGAATAAAAAAAAATGTTGGATGTGGTTATGCCAGGGAGAAAGTGAGGACTGCAGATGCTGGAGATCAGAGCTGAAAATGTGTTGCTGGAAAAGCGCAGCAGGTCAGGCAGCATCCAAGGAACAGGAGAATCGACGTTTCGGGCATGAGCCCTATCACTCAAGTGAACTGCTTTGTTCCAGATGTTGTTGAGCTTCTTGAGCATTATTGGAGGTGCATCAAATATAGAGTGTTCCATTTACATTCCTGACTTGTGCACAGGCTTTGAGGGATCAGGAGATGAACTCCCCAGATGGATTCCTAGATGCTAAAAGGCTCTTGCAGGTTCAGTATTGATATGGCTAGTCCAGTTTAGCCATATGGTTCTGGCCAATGGTTACTCCTAGGATGTTGATGGTGGAGAATTCAGTGACAGTCAAACTATTAAACATGAAGATTGGATTTTCTTATTTTGCAAGTGGTCATTGCCTATACCTATATGGTGTGAATGTTACTTGCCTCTTATCAGCCAAAACCTGAACAATTTCTAGTTTTTGCTGCACTTGGACATGGACTGCTTCAATATCTCAACAGTGCTGAATATGGCACAATTCCCACATTTGGCCTGATGATAATGGGCAAGGTCATTGATTACTGAGCCTTGGGTGCTACCCTGAGGAATTCTGAGGTAGACGTTCTGTTTTCAAGACCCACTTGCTCCAATGGTGTCTTGTAACATGCCTTAGTCAGTTGAATAAAAATATTGACCTGAAGGAATTCCTCCAGAGAGATCTTTTGGCAGAAATATCTGACTTCCAACATCTAACATCATTTTTCTATGAGCTCGCTATGACTCTAAACAATGGAATGTATTTCCCAAGTCTCAGTGACTTGTTTTGCTCAGGCTTATTGTTGCAGTCAAATGCTGATTTGATTTCAGGGCACTAACTTCTCTCAAGTTCAGCTCTTTTATCCATGTTTGGACCAAAGCTTTAGTGATTTTAGAAGCTGAGTGGGCCTAGAAGAACCTGAAATGGCATAATTTTAAGGGAAAAATTGCAAAACATGCATCATGCACATTTTGCCCATGTATCAACATATCCCTAAAGGGGGTACTCACATCTTTCCCACTGCTCCATTTATTTGTGTGCCAGCTCCAGACCAACTAAACACTTCAGGCAAAAAGCTAAGCTGTTGTACTTGGCCATCCATTTGACATTGGCAGCTCTCAGGCCCCACTTAAACTTGACCACAAAGGGGCTCAGTCTCCTTCGCAGCCCCACAACAGCAGCAATTTAGTATCAAGAGTTAAAATATTTCCCAAAGAGACACAACTTCCAGCAAAAAAAAATTGCAAGTGGAATTAATAAAACAGAAAATGCTAGAGAAACTCAACAGATCTGGTAACAGCTGTGGAGAGAGAAGCAGAGCTAATGTTGAGTCCAGTAATCTTTCTGCTTCACACTCCACAGACCTGTTGAGTTTTTCCAGCATGTACTGTTTTATTTCAGTTTTCAGCATTTGCTGTACTTTGCTTTTATTTTTGGAAGCATATGTATTTTGAAACTTAAGTTTCTAAGACAGTAAAACTACTTACTATGAGTGTCAGTGAGGCGGAGATTTTAAAATCATTTACAATAATAACTCCATTTACTGTATAGACTGCCTTTAATGTAATAAAATGCCCCAAAGTGACAGAAGGCAGGAACCAGGTTATGTAATTTAACAAGAATGAAGAAAGATTCTGGTTGCTTTGATCAGAATGAGATACTAAGGTGGATGTTGAGGTCTTCTGCCCATTGGAAATGTCTGGCAGTGTGTTGAAAATGGCAGTGATTACTATGTACCCCATTCCTTTTCTCACAGTTGTGGGCTGAGTCAGGAAGTAAGTCACATAACACACACAGATCAAGGTCTTACAAGTATACAGAATCCTGTTTGAGATTTTCAGAGAGAGGCGGGTGCTTATTCCTCACCTGCCAAATGCCAGCTAATTTCTATTTGAAAACTGAACTCTAAAATAAACCTGGCCTCCCATCAGTTCTTAGTGGTTATCTGCTGGTACAAAACTATCCAAAATTTAATCTGAGCGTGAATATCTACTTGATTAAATGAAGGCATCATCCGTCTATTTCAGATATAATGAGGACCAGGGTTTTACAGATTCAAATTCACATAGTCCTCTCCGTCTTCTGGATCATTCTAATCAACCAGGATAAAAGTTAATCATTATCACTGCACAGCTCAAGTTCGTACAGCAATATCCAAATCATAATGATTAAAAGGTTGAATCTAAAGAAGGTGGTGAGTTGAACAGTTTTAGTGAATTTTAGTGCATTTACATACTTATATAATTCTAAATATTTTAATATTACAATGCCATAAATATCCAAAATAACATGTTGTAAGGTTAGCATGCAAAATGTATTTGTGCTTTTGAAAGATTATACAGTAGCACACATTTCACATGAATTACAATAATCCTAAAATGTTACAGTGTTATAAGTATTTTCACTTGTGGATCATGAATCCATAAATCATTAACTTATACTTAAATTATGTTAGCAAAGGGATTTTGTAATTGGTTGCAAAAACAATGGCTAAAAATAGTCTCACAGACTAATGGAAAATTGTTTGGTACATGTCTGACAGAGTTTGCCATTTACAACTGTGAAACACAGTTAACCAAAACAAACTTGAAGAATTAGAATAAAAACAAACTGAAACACGTTAACTAAATATGATCATGTTAGCGAAAAATAAGAAATTAGAATTATTAACTTTTTAGTTCGCTTCAGTTCAGTAATAACTTGAAACTTTGGCCATCCATCAGAACAAAGTTTAAATGAAAGAATAGTTTTCTGACAAAATGCAGAGCCTGGGAATGACTATTAACTGACAGCAAGTATTTAAGAGCTAAATTACCGCTTAAATTTGGCAGCACAGATCACACAGCAGTTACTGACAACAACCATACGTCCTCAAACTCTTTCCAAATTGGTCAACGAACAGGTTCACACAATCAAAAAACAAGTGTTCTTCCTCACACTGAGATAATTTGTTTGATGATGGAACTTCTTTCCTCTTAAATAGATACATACACAAAAACTGTCATCCATAATCCTACTGAAATTTTATCCTTTTCTGCTTTTTTGGGTGGATAGGCTACAACTTTATGCAAAAAAAAATTAAATCCATCCTCAAAGATATCATCACTCAAATGACCCACAATTATTGTCTTCAAGGTCAACATCACCACAAACACAAATTGTTTCTGAATACAGCACATTTCATCTATTATCCAGTTTTCCCTTCTTCTGTATTATGAATAAGAAGTTAAAATACATGCAATCTAGTTAAGACACAGATCAACCCTGGTTTAAACAAATGGTGGCCTGGTTCTACAGGGCTCATCAACATATTGCTGTTCCGATATTTTTCATGTGACTCCAACAATGAGGACATCTTCGCCAGAGCTATAATTTAAGCAGCCCAGCATTTTCAAATGTGTTCCTCTCTAATTCCCAGATAGGTTTTCACCTCAATTGATCCACGGGCAAAATAACATTGGAATTTGATGCATTGTTAAGTAGCCGCAAAACAAGCACCTGATAAAAGCAAAAGAAAAGTAGTTTCTAAAAAAAATCATTCAACATTTCTCCAACACCTCTTTTTCTTAAATCTAATTTACTAAGATCCAAATTTTGAGTTTTCAAAGTTGGAAACATTGCATTTTTTGTTTTAGATTGGTCTGAAGTTAAATGCATTCACATGTTTGAGAATTCTGTTCTCATTGTTAGTAAATTCATTAGAATACGGAGTATGTAAGGATTACTTCTTGTCTTGAAATTCAGCAAACTAATTAATCCAGTAAATGACTTCCAAACCAGTCACATGTAAAGACTTGCAGTCAGAATGCTTTGGATCTGTTAAACGTTCAGCTCCCAGGTGGGTGTAGATTGCGTAAGTTTTTGAGCAGATTGAATTTACCAGTTCAAACTAATGTTTGTTTGAAGTTTCAGGATTTGAGTAATAAGACTTTGTGAATTTGCATAATTGCCTGTTTTCAATTTGTGCTTGGCTAATACTATGTATAAATGTCACATAACCAGCTGGAAATGTTAAATTAATGATTATTAAAGAGGATTCTTTACACTTCTTGAATGCAAATTGTATTTTCAGCCTTATGGCAGGATGGATTGCTACTAACCTTAAAGCTCCGCTGCATCAGAGCCCAGCAGCAGGTAAGACCCTGTTGCATGTTGCTGTGCTCGCTGGTTTGTGCATTTTTGTGATTGTGATTTTACAGCCTAAGGGCACAACTTTTGTTTTTGAGGTATAATCCTTATGCCAAAATGTTTGGCAAACTTTTCTCTATAACTTGCAAATAAATCACACAGGGTTACTGACACTGTGGAATGCAGTGCTATGATGTCATGTAAGAAACAAAAATATGCAATCTCGGTTGTTGTTTTATGCAGAATGGACAGAAACAGGCCATTTAGTGTATCCAGCCTGTGAGGTCATTCTCTTCCATGTGAACAAACTGTCCTAATCACATTTAAAAAAACAAAATCATGGGATGTGGGTGTCACTGGCTGCAGCAGTATTTGGTGTCAATCCTAGGTGGAAGTGTCCACTACATTGTGGGAGGTGTTGTAGTCACGAGAGGCTAGATCAGGTAAGCAAGGTAGCTTCTTTTCCTACAGCACATTAATAAATCAGATTTTTACAACAACCCAGGCTATCCTTTCATTTCAAATTTCCACATTTACCAGTTGTATTATTCTGCTTTTCAATTCAACCCCACATTTCACTGTGGAAAGACGTTTCCTTTATATTCCATGCCAAAGAGTCAACTATTTAATCGTATCATTGTAGCTCCTTGGTCAATACCCTTCAGCAGATGGAATTAACCTACAATCATTGACCCTAACGCAAAAGAAATATGAGCAGGAATAAGCAAATCAGACCTTTAAACATGCCTCAATTAGTAAACCCAGACAAGCTACTTTCTGTATAGTAATATGGCCCGCTTCCTTTCAGTCCGAACAGTAGAAGATCATTCTGCCTTATGAAACATTGCAAAATCATATTTGAGACTCACCTCTCCAACTTATGACCTGCTGAGCTGCTAGCAACAAGCAGAGATTATTTTATGCTGAGATGGCTTTGAATTTGTCTCAGAGGATGACTCGCCTTGTAATGTTAGAAGACTGGAGTGTTATGGTCATAATACTTCACTGTTTGTGAATAAAGGTGAAGTAAATCTGCGACAAGACTAATTTAGTAAAGGTACACAGGGAGAAATGATCAAAAGTTGACTATTCAGTATTTTAATTCGGTTTCATCTGGCACATCTGTTCCTCAGTTAACTTTGCTTCTTGTTTTTTCTTACCTATGGTTACACTATGTATAGCTATAATGTAACGTTTTCCTTCATTTCTCTATTCTGTAACTAAGGATTATACCTAGGCACCTTTGTACCTAAGATAGCGATGTAAATGGCAACTTATAAACTTTTCACTGTATTCATTTGAGTGCATGTGACAATAAAGCTAATTTAATTCAATTTAATTCTAATGAACTACACTTGATCCACTTCCCTCCTTACATTTACCATCCAAAACATTCATCAGTCTCAGACGTGAACATTTCATTCTCCACCACAGCAGTTCAGGTGAGAAAGCAAACACACAGGATTGTTTAGAGTTGTTTGAGATTGTAGCCATACCTGGCACAGCAGACAGCAACAATTTTATTTGAGAAAAAAAATCTTTAAATTATTGTGAACTTGTTATTTTTCCACATAAACATATGCACGCCTTCTTCCAATAACTGCAGCAAAGCCCCCTTTGACAAACACTCCTAAGTTTTTCTCAAAACCAAAGTTTTGACAAAATTGTTAAAGTGTTCATTTAAGATAATCAAAAATTAGATTCTGGGTGAGATTTTGTCACCATTTTAATTATATATTTTAAAAGGAGGGGGCGGCATGGTGGCTCAGTGGTCTCTGCTGCGTCACAGCACCAGGGGACCCAGGTTCGATTCCAGCCTCGGGCAACTGCCTGCGTGGAGTATACACATTCTCCCCGTGTCTGCGTGGGTTTCCTCCAGATGTTCTGGTTTCCTCCCACAATTCAAAGATGTGCAGGTTAGGTGAATTGGCCATGGCAAATTGCCCATTGTGTTCAGAGATTTGTATGATGGTACTTCAGTCGGGGGTAAATGTAAAATAATAGGTTAGGGGAATGGGTCTGGGTAGGTTATTTTTCAGAAGGTTGGTATGGACTTGTTGGGCTGAATGGCCTACTGCCACAATGTAAGGTTTCTATGATTTTTTTGAAAACATTGCTACTCTCAAGGGTGTTTGGTTTAATGTGTGAGGTATTAGTTGAAACATTAGGTTGAACAATGACATTTCAGATTTCTGCAGGTCATCTCAAACCCATTACACTACCTTACTTGGTTACCGGCCATTTGGCTACTTCACCCTTTCTTTTCAGAATTAATATGTGAAGCCAAATTCACCTAATTAATAAATGAACCATTGTATGCTTTTGTTTGTCCCAGAAATATAATGTAAATGTGTTTCTAATTATTTTTTCCAAGTTTCTATATAGAGACTGCAACTCTATACAGTTTGTTAGTTCTACATTTCATGATCAGGTCTATTTTCTCATAACAACTGTGGACGAGGAACACTTTGAATTGGACAATCGATAAGATGCTAATAAAGGTTTTACAGTTTAAAATACATTGAACACCCTAAACAGTTCTGGAAAGATCTGTCAACATAACAGGTAACATACATATCTTCATGACACACCAGTTAAGACTGGTTAATGGGCCACAAATTGTCCACAACATTGAACAAGACTCATGTAGGCCACTCGGGTGTTTTCCTACTTTTCCTGGTGGTGGAAATTGAATAAAGATTTGTACACCTGTGTCTCTCACTGTGCCTCACACCTGCACACACAAAAGAAGAGAGAAAAAATAAATAAATAAATAGAAATGTTCACACAGCATTGCCCTTTCATGTGAAGGGCACTGCTCGTCACAGGCCACTCGGGTGTTTTCCTACTTTTCCTGGTGGTGGAAATTAAATAAAAAAATATAAAAAAATAGAAAAAAAAACCAGACTCATGTAGGATTGTTGTTAGTTTTCATTCACAGGATGGTGTAGCCAGCTTGGCCAGTATTTATGTCCATCCCTAATTCATCTTGAGAAGGTGGTGGTGGGTGAGCTGCTTTCTTGAATCACTGCTGTCTTTGAGAGCCAGGTACACCTAGAGTGCTTTTAGGAAGGGTTATACTGTAAAGGACATTTCACAAAATCATGGAATCTCTACAGTGTGGAAGCAGGCCATTTGGCCCATCGAGTCACACTGACCCTCCAAAGAGCATCCTACCCAGACACACCCCCTTATCCCTGTAACCATGCATTTCCCATGGCTAATCCACCTAGCCTGCTAATCCCTGGACACTATGGGCCATTTAGCATGGCTATTCCATCTAACATGCACATTTTTGGACTGTGGGAGGAAACCAGAGCAATTGGAGGAAACCCGTGCATCCGGGGAGAATGTGCGAACTCCACAATTGAATCTGGGTCCCTGGTGCTGTGAGGCAGCAGTGCTAACCACCGAGTCACTGTGCCGTCCAAATCATTTCTCTGGTTATTATGCAGACCTGTTGAATCTTTGGCAGCAGTCATTTGGCAAGCTATTTAATCTACTGTATTTCTACCGATGTTGGCAATGACGCTGTCACTATTTGATTCCATGTGCTAGCTAGTCCTCACCGTGGTATCGCTGTCACATGGAATACTCTGTGCTCATAATGAGGTTGACCTGGCTCTGCCTTCCCTTAATCATCGTAAATAAGACATGGACTATTTACTTTTGAGGAATACCCAATTTCTTTCATCTTCTAAGACTCTCTTCTCTTTCAGGATCATATTTAGTAGAAGTCTGCAATGCTGTGCGCTGTCCTTGAATAAACTATTGAATGCCAAGCAATTAAACTGCAGAGAGCAGTTGTGGGCTCTGTCATCTCCCTAAGGTTACATGCTCTGTTTATTTTTAGTATGTCTGATAAAAGCATCGTCATGACTTCACTTTTCTGCTATGTGAAAAGAAAGCATTTTGGTAAAGGAGATGCTGGTCACATCTACCAGCTTTTAAGAAGGACTTGTTGCAGACCGCAACAATGTTAAGATCAGTAACTGGTTTAAATTAAAGACTGTCCCTGACTGTGAAACAAAAGGTGGTGGGCCTGTGGAATTCATTGCCACGGAGTGCAGTGGAGGCCGGGACGCTAAATGTCTTCAAGGCAGAGATTGATAGATTCTTGTTGTCTCGAGGAATTAAGGGCTACGGGGAGAACGCTGGTAAGTGGAGTTGAAATGCCCATCAGCCATGATTGAATGGAGGAGTGGACTCGATGGGCCGAATGGGCTTACTTCCATTCCTATGTCTATGGTCTTATGGTCTTAAAATCTTGCCAAAAACTCTCCACAGACAGATTGTGTGCACAAAGTATCAAAAATATTTCAGGTGTCTACAGGTGAAAGTCTTTCTATTGGTTGACTGTGCTACATACCTGAAATCAGTATCAGTGGTACTAAACACTTTATTCATAATAATAAACTGAGAAAAATGATCAAACAGCTGGATGTCCATCTCAATAATTAGAAAAGATAAAAAGTGATAACAAAGCACAACTCTGTAGTTTTACAGTAAATACTGTGTGTACATCATACATGTTGAAATGGCGTTTATTTTGTGACTGTCAAACCATTGCTGTCATCTTAAAGTGCCTGCATGGTTCTAAACAAAGTAATGAAAGTGTTGTGTCCTTCAATTCATCAGAGGCAGTGTGCAGTTCAAGTCTCACCTGCTCCAGAGGTGTGTCATAACATTTCTCAACAGGTTAGTTAAAAAAAAGGAGATATTAGATTTAAATCAGAACTTTGGACCAAAAGAAATGTGGCCTGTATCATTGGAGTCACAATCTACTGCACAAAGTGGAATGTATGGCATGGGTTTCTGTAAGGTGGCTCATTGTAAAAACTTAAGTATGTTTTACACAAATGCAAGAAGTACTATCATGCCCAGTAAGGTAATATATCTCTGTCTCTTGGATATGAACTATATCCAGTGTGATGAATTTAAAAGTGGACACTGCTCCAAAATCATTGCTAAGAATCAAGTGACCATTGTTATGATTTCTGCACAGACTTAACTCATGTCTTAACCTGCTTCTCAAAATGTAAATGACTAATATGAAACTTGAGAATTTACATTTCCCATCAACCGCATGTTTACTGAGACTCAGAAATTAACAATCTTCCACCTTACCCCACAAACGTCAGGTTAACAAGTTTGACTCTCAACAAAGACAATTGAAGAACCGATCATGTTATGATTGAAACCAGCAGGATAAAAGGGAACCTTAAAATATGATGAAGAATTAAGGATGCTGGGAACTTGAAACAAAAACAGAAATTGCTGGAGAAACTCAGCAGTCTGGCAGCATCTTTGGAGGGAAAGCAGGATTAACATTTCAGGTCCAGTGACCGAATTGAACTCTGCATGGTCAAGCATCAGGTCAGGTATTGAGAGAGAAAGACTGGGCTGTTTGCCCTCGCCAATAAAATATTTAGTTCTCCAGAAACTGGGTCATAATAATGTTGACTGATAAAGCGACCAATAAAGTCATCCAAAAGCCCATGAAGAACAACACATCCAGGCCTACAATGCCTGCATCTTAAAGAATTGAAAATTCGGCACGTGATCTACTTCTTCCATTCCTGCTAATAACCCACACAAATGCTTTGTCCCTAGAATCAATTGTTCTTTGTTTATGGCTGTCTGTTAGTATGAAGCTGTGACCATACTTAATTATCCTTACATTCTGGGATGTTGTGAGGATAATTATCAGCCCTATTTCTGCCCTGACTGGATTAAAACATCTCCATTTAACTTTAGCAGGTTTCTGTATTGGAAATTCCTGGATATTGGCCTCCAGTTAGGAATCTGGTCATGAATACAGAAGTGGGAAGAATTAACCATTTGCATCAGTAAGTGTACTATATTTTGTGATCTTAATGTCCAGTAGTACAGCCAGACACTTTGACAGCCCCCGTGAAAGGATAAATATGTCAAGTCTACATGGAGTGAGGATAGCAGTTGTTTAAGGAGATGGGATGCTAGGTCAATGAGCTCGGGCTGGGGGAAGAGAGGCTGCCTTAGTGTTGGCTAGTGTCTATCAGGTCAGCACGAGATCAGTCGGTTAGTGAGGAATCAATCGCTTAATGCAGGATCAATCGGTAAGTGGGGGATCAGTCGGTGAGTGGGGGATCAGTCAGTTAATGGGGGATCAGTCGGTTAGTGGGGGATCAGTCGGTTAGTGGAGGATCAGTCAGTTAGTGGGGGATCAGTCAGTGAGGGATCAATTGGTTAGTGGGGATCAGTCAGTTAGTGAGAGATCAGTCGGTTAGTCGGGATCAGTCAGTTAGTGAGGGATCAGTTAGTGAGTGGGAGATCAGTCAGTGGGGGATCAGTCAGTTAATGGGGATCAGTCAGTTAGTGGGGGATCTGTTGGTTAGTGGGAATCAGTCAGTTAGTGAGGGAATCAGTCGGTTAGTGGGGATCAGTCGGTTAGTGGGGATCAGTCGGTTAGTGGGGGATTAGTCGGTTAGTGAGGGATCAGTAAGTTGGTTAGTGGGGATCAGTCAGTTAGTGAGGAATCAGTTGGTTAGTGGGGATCAGTCAGTTAGTGAGGGATCAGTCGGTTAGTGGGGATCAGTCGGTTAGTGGGGAATCAGTTGGTTAATGGGGATCAGTCAGTTAGTGGTGGATCAGTTGGTTAGTGGGGATCAGTCGGTTAGTGGGGGATTAGTCGGTTAGTGAGGGATCAGTAAGTTGGTTAGTGGGGATCAGTCAGTTAGTGAGGAAATCAGTTGGTTAGTGGGGATCAGTCAGTTAGTGAGGGATCAGTCGGTTAGTGGGGATCAGTCGGTTAGTGGGGATCAGTCAGTTAGTGAGGAATCAATCAGTTAGTGGGGATCAGTCGGTTAGTGGGGATCAGTCGGTTAGTGGGGATCAGTCAGTTAGTGAGGAATCAGTTGGTTAGTGGGGATCAGTCGGTTAGTGGAGATCAAATGAAGTGACCAAGGGAGATAGGTACTGTCGCCTGGCTCTCTGCGTGCACTCACACAACCACATACCTGGACAGTCCCAGGGGCACAGTTGTGTCCACCAGCTCCCAGCCCACGCCACGGCACATTCACTTTCAGCATTTCAGATTTTCAGAAACAAGGGCTACCAGTTGGAGAAATGGCTCCTCATCTTTGTGAAGACCCTTGCACACTGCAGTCACGGGAAAGTGCAATACATGGGACAGCTTGATGCGAGTGGTCATTGGACGGCTTAGAGAGGATAGTCTGATCACCACACCCAACAAGGAGGCTATACAGAAAGGAACTGAGCAAAGGGAGCAGGACGAATGATTAAAAAATAATTGAAGGTTGTGGAAATCAACTAGAAGAACGGAGTGTGATTTGGTTGGATCCCTCACAAGAAATCGGAGTGAACTTGATCACTTTAGCAGTTTCCACACAATCAAGTGAAGTCTGCTCAAAAGCAACACTGGATTGATCCTCAATCTTCTCCGAAATGTTTTATTTGCACCCGATATGGCTAGCTCCATATGGATTACTAACATTTGGTGATAATTGGTCAGCATAGACACTGCACTGTAAGGGCGTGTTCGATGCCGTAAGACTGTGAGCTAAAGGCCACGTGATTAATTGCAGATGTTAACATATAACCCAAGGTGAACCAGTTTCCCTCAGTGAGATTCTTGTGAAAAAGTTTGCTGGTCTAATATTTTATAGAGGTTTGCCATTTTCAACGACATCATTGTCTTTGGAGAAAGAAACACAAGAATATGGACAGGCGAAACAAACAAACTTGAATTTGAGGGAGGAAAGTTAGAGAGGGGAATAAGGTTAGAGGTAGGGGAGGGAAGGTGAGAGGGAGGGGAGGAAGGTTAGAGAGAGGGGAGGAAGGTTGGGGGAGAGGGAAGATTATAGAGCACGGAGGAAGGTTAGAGAGGGGTGAGGAAGGTTAGAGAGAGGAGAGGAAGGTTAGAGAGAGGGGGGAGGGAAGATTAGAGAGAAGGTATGGAGGGGAGGAAGGTTAGAGAGAGGGGAAGGAAGATTAGAGAGAGGGGAAGGAAGATTAGAGAGAGGAGAGGAAGGTTAGAGAGAGGAGAGGGAAGATTAGAGAGTGCGGAGGAAGGTTAGAGGGAGGGGAGGGAAGGTTAGAGACTGCGGAGGAAGTTTAGAGGGAGGGGAGGAAGGTTCAAGAGAAGGGAGGGAAGATTAGAGAGCGTGGAGGAAGGTTAGTGAGCGCAGAGGAAGGTTAGAGGGAGGGGAGGAAGGTTAGAGGGAGGGCAGGAAGGTTAGAGGGAGGGGAGAAAGGTTAGAGGGAGGGGAGGAAATTTAGAGAGAGGACAGGAAGGCTAGAGGGAGGGAAGGAAGGTTAGAGGGAGCGGAGGAAGGCTAGAGGGAGGGGAGGAAATTTGGCAAGAGTGATGTTTGGCAGCGAGAAGGAAAGTCAGTGAGAGGGAAAGTTCACGGATAATGGGATAGTCAGATACCCTGCTCCAAAACTGTCCCCAAGATGAGTCTTCAGGTAGGTCTTGAGAAAGTGAATGGGAGCAGGTGGGCAGGGAGAGTTTCAGGAGGGAATTACGGAGCTTACAGTTAGATGGCTCAAGATAAAACTAATAACCATAAGCAAGGGGGAAGGCCAGGAAAAGGAATTGAGAATTCCACAGAGTTGTAGAGGCTGGTTATCAGACTGAAAGAGGTTACAAGTCTAGGTCGGGAGGGAGGTCTTTCAGGAATTAAAACATGACGATGAGAATTTAAAATCAGATGAGTTGGAGGAACAGGGACCTTGTAGTTCAGGGCATCTTGGTGAGCTGGGAAAGTTTCCAAGACTGCCAAAGGAAGTGGTAGGGGCTAGTACAATGATAAAAAGGCATTCGGACATCATGCTGTGGTTGTACAGGACTTGCGTGAGGCCACTTGAGTTATAAGGGGAGGTTGGGTAAATTGAGATTTTTTTCCCTGGAGCATAGGAGGTAGAGGGATGACCTGATAGAGGTTTATAAAATCATGAGGAGCATAGAGAAAATGAATAGTAAAGACCTTTTCCCTATGGTGGGGGGTTCAAAACTAGAAGGCATATTTTTAAGATGAGAGAAGAAAGATTTAAAAGGGACCTGACAGGCATATTTTTTACACAGAGGGTGGGCCAAATGGAACATATTGATTGACTGGCTAACTTTAAAGCAGAATGATTTAAAATGAGGGATGGGGCACATGCTGCAGAACTTTGGAAAAGCTGCACTTTATAACAGATGAACACAGAAATCCAGCAAGAACAGCACTGGGACAGTTGAGACTGGACAGGCAGGGCAGGGCTGTGTGGAAATGGATGAAGGCAGCCTTGGTGACGGGGAACATATAAGGTTTTGCCTCCACTAGTGTCAGGGTGGTTGAAGCTGACATATCACGAGACGATAAGGGCTGTTTTTTGATCATTAACATTATACTCAGTTAGTTCTTCTTAACTTTGGGAGCAATATACCACCATGGTCTGCAAACACTAGGCCGAGGGCACTGAAACCTGGGGTCAGTTCCTATACCATAATATATAGGGCTCAATACCAGTACCAAAGGAGTGGTTGATATAGTGATGGTGTCCTCCCTTGGAGGTTTTTGATATTATTGTTGTAAAATGTATACATGACATCTAGTGGCAGTGAATAAATAAGCATCACCATTTATTTTATCAAAGCTTTAAGTGAAGTTGCCAATGACATTCTGTGTGACTGCGATTTCTCATTCTCTTGAAGTGTCTACAGCCTTTAATGAGATTGAGCACACCATCCTTCTCCAACTCCTCTCTGTTGTTGTCAAACTGGATGGGTCCAAACTCACCTGGTTCCATCTTTACCCATTCATTATAGCCACAGTATAAGGCTCATATAAGGGTGTTGTGAAGCAGTGGTAGTGTGCCTATCTCAGGGTCAAGAGGTCTGGGCTCAAGTCCCACCTGCTCCAAACCATCTCTGATGTCACGGACCAGACTAAACCGCCTCAAAATATATCAAAGAGATAGCCGAGACACTAACTTTTATTTTGGCAAAAGACAAATGTAAGGCACTGTGTTCTCGATGTGCAGTGATTGGTCCACCACTAAGTTTTAAGCAAAGCAAACTTAATTTTTACAATGCAATAAAAATACAAGCAAAAAGTAATTGGCATGACTTTAACTCTATTGAAATACTTAATAAAATTATATATCATTTAACTACTAATCATCAACTGTTCCAATATAGCAGCATCCCAGAAACACGCCCTTGGCAAAGGCAAATTCAGCAAATTAGATTTTCCTCACGTGCCACCTCCCTTCCAGTCCAGGAGAAAGGAACATCAACAGAAACAATCTAACAGCACGGAGAGAGAAGTCAAGCTTTGTGCTGCAGCAGAGATAGAGCTGTATCTATCAACAGCCAACTCCAAAACCCCAACTGAGAACAAAATGAAAACCCTGGGTCTACAGGAGCCTGACTCTTTCCCCCCCCCCCCCCATGCTTGTTTTGTCTAATTCAAAACCACATCCAGTGAACTCAAAGCTGGTTATGCACTGTTTCTGAAGCAAACATTCCAGCAGCATTTGCCAAACCTCGCTGCAACAGAATCGGCACAGAACAAATTTCTCTTAAAGGTACAGTACCATTACACTGAATAGATTGGTTAAAAATAACCATAATGGATCTTGTAGTGCAGTGGTAAGGTCCCAGCTACCTGGATATGTATCATAGTATATCTGAAATGGGTTAATTAAAATAACTGGAGCCAGAACACAACGTGAAATGGTTTGAGTGAAGACTCCAAATGCTTGTGGTTTCAAATAAACCTGTTGTACTATATCCTGGCGTTGTGTGATTTTTAACTTTGTCCACTCCGGTCCAACACTAACACCTCCACATCATTCCTTCTCCAGTACGGATATCTCTGGTGTCCCCAAAGATTTATCCTTGGCCTCCTCCAATTCTCAATTATGGTCTTTGGTAACATTAAATGAAAGATAGACTTCTTCTATTTAACTACTGAAAAGACTGAAACCATCGTTTTCGACCCTGCTCAGAACTCTGTATCATAAATACCACCCCTTTCCTTGGCAATAGTATGAGGTTAACGTCGTTTATTTGTAATCTCAGTTTTACATATCACCACTTGAACCTAGCTGTCTGACTTTTCCTGTCTCAACTTATTTGTCACTGCAAGGCTCAATTGTACCTCGAGACTTAACTATTCCAACATACCCCTCTTTGGTTTCTCAATTTCTGCCCTCTCTAAACTTGAAGGCATTTAAAACTCTGCTGCTCATTCTTAACTCTCACCAAATGCTGTTCACCGATCTTGCTTTGTATCCCTTTTACGCTGTAACCTTTTACGCCTTTCACTGTTGAAGCACTCGATGATCTGTATGTCCTTCTTTGGTATGATCTGCCTGTACTGCTCACAAACAAAGCTTTTCATTGTACTTAGGTACACATAACTGCAAATAATCAAATCAAATCAAACCCTTGCATTCACTTATCTACGTTGGCTTCTAAGCATCATCTTAAAATTACAATACTGATCTTTGCTTTTAAATCTCTCCATGGCCTCACTTCTCTCTATCACTGCAAGCTCTTCTACCTCTAAAACCTACCATGAAGTCAGCATGATAATTCCAGCCTTTTGGGCTATCCTGATGTTATTTGCTGCACCAATACTGTCTTTGGTTGACTAGGTGCTAAATGTGGGAATGCTTTCCCAGTTCCTCACTACCTCTTTAAATAACTTTATTCCATGAAGGCATTCATTAAAACCAACCTCTTTGAGCAAGCTTTTGGTCACTTGACCTGACATCTCCTTATGTAACGTGTTTATACATTTTATTTTGTTCATATTGCCTCCTTTTCTTATGTTGAAGGTGTTGCTGCCAATCGTTCCTTTGTGTTCAAGAAAAAAAAATCTAAATGTCAGTTCGGTTTACTTGTACATTCTTTGCTCATTGGGAACTATATGATGATGTTGAAAAAGCGATCTTCATATTTTGTTCATATTGTTAATATTTACTGTATCAGGACAATATGATTTGTTAAAGAACTGACAGGCAAAGACGATGAAAACTGATAAGTAATCCATCAATCTTCCAATCAGTGTTGTCCATGTTTGTTATGTTATTACTTTAATCCTTCTTTTCTTGCTCTTGTTGGAACTTCAAGTGGAAGTTATTCTTGCAGTCACTATGTTAAACAATCCTTTTTCCAAGGATACCTGCCATTCCTGCTTTCAGCATCAGGAAGAGCGGGAGCTAGGACCAGGGGCCTGCCGGGAAAGGTGAGTCACTAATTTAAATGTTTACATCTGACATCGTAGAGCAGTGGTTTCTGGGAAAAGAGGTACTTTTTTTATTTCCCTCTAGCTATATAAGTGAGTGTTTTATAAACCTGAGACCCTACCCTTGCAGGGCCTCCCACCCATCCTAGATTTGTGGTGCTGGAAGAGCACAGCAGTTCAGGCAGCATCCAAAGTGCAGTGAAATCGACATTTCGGGCAAAAGCCCTTCATCAGGGCTTTTGCCCAAAACATCGATTTCGCTGCACTTTGGATGCTGCCTGAACTGCTGTGCTCTTCCAGCACCACTAATCCAGAATCTGGTTTCCAGCGTCTGCAGTCATTGTTATTACCTCCCACCCATCTACCTCCTCTAACCTTAAACACCAGGGACACATCAGATAGGCTTCTCTTCTTTGTTACTTTCTGATAAGGGACGAGCAGGGATGGCAGTGCAGGGAGAGGAATGTAGCTCCTGCATGAAGTTTGAGGTGAGGGATGCCATTAGTGTCCCATCCAAGTACATCTGCGGGAAGTGCACCCAATTCTTGCTCCTTCAGGACCATATTAGGGAACTGGAGAGGGAGCTGGATGAACTTCAGATCATTCGGGAGGCAGAGTCTGTGAGAGATAACAGTTACAGGGAAGTAGTTACTCCAAGGTACAAAGAAAGCTGGGTAACTGTTAGAAGGGGGAAAGAACAGTCAGTGCTGGGATCCCCTGAAAAACAAGATGAATTACCAGGGGCATGCACAATTACCAGGTGTAGGTCTCTGGCACAGCGTATGTTCCTATTACACAGTAGGAAAGGAGGACAGTGTTAGTCATTGGAGACTTGATAGTTAGAGGGTCAGATAGAAGATTTGTGGGGAACGAAAGAGACTCACGGTTGGTGTGTTGCCTCCCAGGTGCCAAGGTCCATGATGTCTCGGATTGTGTCTTTGGGGTCCTGAAGGGAGAGGGTGACCAGCCCCAAGTCGTGGTCCACATAGTTACCAACGACATAGGTAGAAAGAGGGAAAGGGTTTAAGGCAGGATTTCAGGGAGCTAGGGTGGAAGCTGAGAGCTAGAACAAACAAGAGTCGTTATCTCTGGCTTGTTATCCATGCCACATGACAGCAAGATGAGTAACAGGGAGAGATATCAGCTGAACACGTGGCTGCAGGGATGGTGCAGGAGAGAGGGTTTCACGTACTTGGATAATTGGGACTCATTCCGGGGAAGGTGGGACTTCTACAAACAGGACGGTCTTCACTTGAACCAGAGGGGTACTAATATCCTGGGTGGGAAATTTGCTGGTGCTATTTGGATGGGTTTAAACTAGCTCAGCAGGGTGATGGGAACCTGAAGTGTAGTTCCAGTGCACAGGAGGATGAGAATAGGGAGGACAGGGACAGGATTTCATGGTCACAGAAATGTGCTGGCAGACAGCAAGGTGGTTTGAAGTGTGTCTACTTCAGCGCCAGGAGTATCTGGGTTAAGGTAGGTGAGCTTGCAGCATGATTAGGTACCTGGGACTTTGATGTTGTGGCCGTTTTGGAGACATAGATAGAGCAGGGTGAGGAATGGATGCTGCAAGTTCCAGGGCTTAGATCTTTCATTAATATCAGGGAAGGCGGTAAAAGAGGGGGAGGTGTGGCATTGTTAGTCAAGGTCAGTATAATGGTGGCTGAAAGTACTTTTGATGAGAACTCGTCTACTGAAGTGATATGGACTGAGGTTAAAAACAGGAGAGAAGAGGTCACACTGTTGGGAGTATTTTTATAGGCATCCACAAAGTTCCAGAAATGTGGAGGAGAGGATTGGCAAAATGATTCTGGATAGGAGTGAAAGGAACAGAGTGGTCATTTTGGGGGACTTTAACTTCCCCAAAATTGACTGGAAATGCTATAACTCTAGTACGTCAGATGGATCAGTTTTTGTCCAATGTGTGCAAGAGGGTTTCCTGACACAGTATGTTGAAAGGCCAACAAGAGGGGAGGCCACACTGGATCTGCTGCTTGGTAATGAACCAGGCCAGGTGTTTGATTTAGTGGTACGTGAGCACTTTGGAGAGATTGACCATAATTCGGTTATGTTTAATTTAGGTACATGCCACAGGGCAAGAGTTATGGATGGGGGAAGGGCAATTATAATGCGATTGGCAAGACTTAGGAGGCATAGAATGGGGTAGCAAAATGCAGGGGATAGGGACAATCGAAATGTGGAGCTGGTTTAAGGAACAGATATTGCATGTACTTGATAGGTATGTCCCTGTCAGGCAGGGAGGAATGACAAGGTAAGGGAACCATAGTTTACTAAAGAAATTTCATCTCTTGTTAAGCGGAAGAGGGAAGCTTATGTGACATTGAGACGAGATGGTTCAGATGAGGCGATGGAGTATTACAGATTAGCTAGGAAGGAGTTAAAGAGAGAGTTAAGAAGAGCAAGGAGGGGACATGAGCAGTCTTTAGCAGGTAGAATAAAGGAGAATCCTAAAGCTTTCTATAGGTATGTGAGGAATAAAAGGATGACTAGGGTAGGAATATGGCCAGTCAAAGGCAGAAGTGGGAAGTTGTGTGTGGATCCTGTGGAGATTGGAGAGGTGCTGAACGAATGTTTTTCATCTGTTTTCACTCAGGAAAAGGGGAATATTGTAGAGGAGAAGAATGAGGTACGAGATATTAGACTAGAAAGAACTGAGGTTAGTAAGGAGGAAGTGTTATTAATTCAAGAAGGAGTGAAAGTAGACAAATCCACTGAGCTGAATGGGATTTATCTGAGGATTCTCTGGGAAGCTAGGGAGGAGATGGCAGAGCCTTTGGTCTTGATCTTTGAGTCGTCATTGTCTACAGGTTTAGTACCAGAGGACTGGAGGATTGCAAATGTTGTGCCCTTGTTCAAGAATGGCAATAGAGATGATACAGGTATTATAGACCAGTGAACCTTACGTTTGTTGTAGGAAAAGATTTGGAAAGGATTATAAGAGATGGGATTTATAATCATAAAGCAAGCAATAAGCTGATAGGAGATAGTCAACATGGTTTCATCAAGGGCAGGTCATGTCTCACAAACCTCAGTGAATTTTTTGAGAAGGTGACTAAGCATGTGGATGAGGGTAGGGTAGTTGACGTAGTGTCCATGGATTTCAGTAAAACCTTTGATAAGGTTCCACATGGTAGGCATTTGGAGAAAATGCAGAGGCATGGGATTGAGGGTGATTTAGCAGTTTGGATTAGAAACTGGCTTTGTGTAAGAAGGCAGCGACTGGTGGTTGTTGGAAAATATTCAGCCTGGAGTCCAGTTACTAGTGGTGTGTCACAAGGATCTGTTTTGGGACCATTGCTGTTTGTCATTTTTATAAATGACTTAGACGCAGGCATTGTTGGATGGGTTAGCAAGTGTGCAGATGACATGAAAGTTGGTGGAGTGGTGGGACAGTGTGGAAGAATATTGCAGGTCACAGAGGGACTTGGATAAATTGCAGAATTGGGCTGAGGGGTGGCAAATGGATTTCAATGCAGCTAAACGTGAGGTGATTCACTTTGGGAAGAACAGGAAGGCAGAATACTGGGTCAATGGAAAGATTTTTGGTAGTGTGGATGTGCAGAGGGATCTTGGTGTCCATTTACATAGAACCCTAAAAGTTGCCACCCAGGTTGGTAGTGCTGTTAAGAAGGCATATGGTGTGTTGGGTTTATTGGTAGAGAGATTGAATTCTGGAGTCGTAATGTCATGCTGCAACTGTACAAAATGCTAGTGCGGCCACACTTGGAATATTGTGTATAATTCTGGTCATCCCATTACAGGAAGGGTGTGGAAACATTGGAAAAGATGCAGAGTAGATTTACCAGGATGTTGCCTGGTCTGGAGGGAAGGTCTTATGAGGAAAGGCTGAGAGACTTAGGTCTGTTCTCATTGGAGAGAAAAAGGCTAAGAGGGGATTTAATAGAGACATACAAGATGATCAGAGGGTTAGATAGGGGGTAGACAGTGAGAGTCTTTTAGGTGAAAGTGACAACTGCAGATGCTGGAGATTAGAGTCAAGATTAGAGTGTAGTGCTGGAAAAGCACAGCAGGTCAGGCAGCATCCGAGGAGCAGGAAAATCGACGTTTCGGGTTGGCGCCCTTCAACAGGAAGACAGTGTTTTTCCTAGCAGGATGGTGTTGGCTTTTACGAGGGGGCATGGCTACAAATTGAGGGGTGATAGATTTAAGACAGATGTCAAAGGCAGGTTCTTTACTCAGTGAATGACAAGGGTATGGAATGCCCTGCCTGTCAATGTAGTTAACTCAGCCACATTAGGGAGATTTAAACTGTCCTTGGATAAGCACATGGATGATGATGGGATAATGTAGGGGGATGGGCTGAGATTAGTTCACAGGTCGGTGTAACATCGAGTGCCGAAGGGCCTGTTCTGTGCTGCATTGTTCCATGTTCTATACCTTCTGTTAGTTTAGATTAGATTAGATTCCCTACAGTGCACCAAACACTACGGGCAATTTAGCATGGCTAATTCACCCAACCTGCACATCTTTGGCCTGTGGGAGGGAACCGAAGCACCCGGAGGAAACCCACGCAGACACGGGGAGAATGTGCAAACTCCACACACACAGCTGCCTGTGGTGGGAATTGAACCTGGTTCCCTGGTGCTGTGAGGCAGCAGTGCTAACTGCTGAGCTACTGTGCCGCCCCTCTGTGCTTAAAATACCTGGGCGCAATTTTGGAACTTATTGACTGCTGGAGTTCTGGACATTTCTTAAAATTCAAACGGATTATTCTACTGCTGCTCATGTGCTTCTTCCAGCCCCCACTCCCACTCAGTGGCATGTGCACATGGTCAAAAAACTTCAATTAACCTGCTTTTATTATGAGTCAGCAGTTTTTACAACCAAACATACTTTACTAATTTGTAACCTAGAAACCTGATCAGTGGCTCGCATCTGGCCCCTGGGTTCCCTAGTCATAAACCTTTCAACAGATAGATAGACTGCAATCTCGGTATGAGGTTTGATACTGGCTCAAAGTGATGCTCTCAATTATTATTGCTGCAAAACTAGGCACCTTGTCTAAGTTCGGGAAATGTATTTACCAAATAGTTTTCAGCGAACAAGGAACAACTGTCTAATAACTGGCTTGTAAACAAAGCACAACTGTTTACTGGAAATTGATAATTTCAGTTTAGTGTCTTTCAGCATCAGATCAGCTTCCTCTGTACACTGAAAACATCCAGCTTTTCTGCTCCACTGCCACTCTCAACAACACAATGGTTACCTGTTCAACATTGAGTTTAACCTGAAACAAAGCTTTCATCGACTCATTGTGGGAAAGACTGAAGTAATAGTGTTCACCTCTCACTGGAAATGAACTGCACATTCAGGTTGGACAGGGTTGTTGTAACTTCAGAAGCCCACTCAAGCTTGAGCTGAGTTCAAACACCTCATCCAATTCTCCATCCAGGCAGCAAGTGCCTACCTTGGTCTCTTCACAGGAGGAGGATTCGGAGGAGGGAATGGCGTGGAGGTATTATCATGACATTATTAATCCAAAAACTCAGCAAATGTTTTAGGCACCTGGGGTTCAAATCCTGCCACACTGGTGGAATGTCGGTGGCTCAGTGGTTTGCACTGCTGTTTCACAGCACCAGGGACATGGATTCGATTCCTGTCTTGGGCAACTGTCTCTGTGCAGTTGGTACATTCTCTCTGTGTCTGCGTGGGTTTCCTCTGGCTGCTCCAGTTTCTTCCCACAGTCCAAAGATGTGCAGGATAGGTGAATTGGCCTTGGGAAGTGTAGGGTTAAAGGGATGGAGCATGGGTCTGAATGGGATGCTGTTTGGAGGGTTGGTATGAACTCGATGGGCCCAATGGCTTGCTTGCACAATGTAGGGATTTTATGACTCTATTCCTCTTTTGAACTCAAAGCCACCAAAACTCTCATTTGGTGTTAGTCACTTCAAAACTCATCTCCAGACTCCCTCATTAACGTGCCAAGCATCAACTCAATTGGACTTGCCTGTTGTACTAGATCCTGTTCGCCTGTTAAATTTTAATAGATGCACCATACAAAGCATCCGAACTGGATGCTTGGCAGTGTGGTTTGGCCACAGCTTTGCCCAGGATCCTAAGAAACTGCAGAGAGCTGTGAACACAGCCTAGTCCATCATCTAAACCAACCTTCCATCCATTGACTCCACCTATACTTTATTTGGAAAAGCAGCCAACATAATCAAAGGCCTTTCCCACCCTGATTATAATCTCTTCCACCCTGTTCCATTGGGTAGAAGATACAAACGTTTAAACACACAGACCAACAGATTCAAGAACAGCTTCTTCCCTGCTGTTATGAGACTGCTGAATGGACCTGGATAAAGTGGGTATTGCAGATGCTGGAGATTAGAGTCAAGATTAGAATGGTGCTGGAAAAGCACAACGGGTCAGGCAGCATCCAAGGAGCAGGAAAATCGACGATTCCAGCCAAAGCCCTTCATCATTCCTGAAATGCCCGAAACGTTGATTTTCCTGCTCCTCGGATGCTGCCTGACCTGCTGTGCCTTTCCAGCACCACTCTAATGCTGAATGGACCTCTCAAATTTTAAATTTCAAATTTAATGTTGATCTTGATTTATGTTTATCTTCTCTGCAGCCGCAGCATTGTATTCTGCATTCTGTTCTATTACCCGAATGCACTTTGATTAGATTAGATTCCCTACAGTGTGGAAACAGGCCCTGTGGCCCAACAAGTCCACACCGACCCTTCGAAGAGAAACGCACCCAAACCCATTCTCCTACCCTATATTTACCCCTGACTAACACACCTAACACTATGGACAATTTAGCATGGCCGATTCACCTGACCTGCACATCTTTGGATTGTGGGAGGAAACCCACGCAGACATGGGGAGCATGTGCAAACTCCACATGGACAGGCGGAAATCGAACCCAGGACCCTGGTGCTGTGAGGCAGCAGTGCTAACCACTGAGCCACCGTGCCGCCCTTTGTATGTTATGACCTGCCTGTGCTGTGCTCAACAACAAAATCTTTCACTGTACCTAGGTACATGTGAAAATGCTAAATCTAATCAAATCAAAAAACACCGAGTGCAGGAACTCACGCCACTCCAAGCAGTGGAATAGAGACAAGGTAGCAAGATGCTAATGTCATTGAAACACATCTCTGAGTACAACTTTACAAATTTCACTTTCAGTTGTGAATGGGGTCTCATTTTCTGTAGGTATTCTGGAAAATAATGCCAGTAGTCAGAGTTAGTTTTACAGCACGTCTTTAGCCATTTTGGCCAACTAAAATCTGGGGTGACTTGGATTTTAACTGAGCACACTGCGGTACTTGAAAAATTAACAATGCGCAGAGCTAACTTTTGCACCCAGCTGGAACCAGAACCCGAGGTCGGAGAGAGTTAAAAATAATGAGAAAGTGAGGACCGCAGATGCTGAAGAGTTAGAGTCGAGAGTGTGGCGCTGGAAAAGCACAGCAAGTCAGGCAGCATTCGAGGATCAGGAGAATTGACGATTCGAGCATAAGCCCTTCATCAGGATTCTGAAATGTAGACTCTTGTGTTCCACGGATGCTGCCTGATCTGCTATGCTTTTCTTGCAGCACACTTTTCGACAGAGCTAAAAATAACCCTGTTGGGTGGCATGCTGGTTCCCCCAGCCATATCCACCATTTTTGTGATGGTGAGGCCTGCAGTGTTACCTGTCCAGTCATTGGCGAGGGTTTGTATTACTGGATAGGCTCAAAATGAAACCAAGTATTGCGAATGGGCCAAGGAGTGGGAGATGGAGTTCAATATACATAACGGTGAGATGCTGCATTTTGGAAAGGCAAAACAGGGCAGAACTTATACACTTAATGGTAAGGTCCCAGGGAACGTTGCTGAACACAGAATATGCAAAGTCCACACAGACAGTCAACTGAGACTGGAATCGAACCTGGGTTCCAGGAGTTGTGAGGCAGCAGTGCTAACCACTGAGCCACCATTCCACTCTTAGGGGAATTTGGTGGGAATCCTTCCTTTTTAACATGTTGAGAAGGTTGGTGGGGGGGGGAAGGAAGTATTATCTCAGGTGGAGATGCCCTTGGCCTATATTATGGGCGGCACGGTGGCAATGGGTGGCACTGTGGCACAGTTGTTAGCACTGCTGCCTCACAGCGCCAGACACCTGGGCTCAATTCCCGCCTCGAGCAACTGACTGTGTGGAGTTTGCACATTCTCCCCGTGTCTGCGTGGGTTTCCTCTGGGTGCTCCCGTTTCCTCCCACAGTCCAAATATGTGCAGGTCAGGTGAATTGGCCATGCTAAATTGCCCGTAGTGTTAGGTGCAAGGGTAAATGTAGGGGAATGGGTCTAGGTGGGTTGCTCTTCGGAGGGTCGGTGTGGACTTGTTGGGCCGAAAGGCCTGTTTCCGCACTGTAAGTAATCTAATCTGTCAGGGAATTATATTTTTTTTTGTGTTATCAGTTTTAATTATCTCTGACATAATAAATATGTTGTACTTTGTCAGATTACAGATGTATGCACACTGTCATTAATGTTTAGCTCCTCTGCATGAAATTTGCACGATAACACATTTTCTATACGTGTTGGTCACAAGACCTATTCTGACCAAATCTGCTTTCCCCAGACTCCAATTTGAGGAGCTTTTTAAGCAGGACCATCTGTGTCTAATTGGAAGCAATAGTGTCATAACTTTGTCACTGGGCAAAGGCTGAAACTAAATTCTAGATACAATCCACACCACAATTTCAAGGGAGTTTATCCTTAAATGACATTAGGTTAGATGTCAAACCTGTTTTCTAATGTTACACATAAACTTTCTATGTACCACCTTGGTTTTAGAACTTGCACAATGTTGTCTTCCAATTTGACATACAGAATTAATGCTGAAAATGTGTTGCTGGAAAAGCGCAGCAGGTCAGGCAGCATCTAAGGAACAGGAAATTCAATGTTTCGGGCATAAGCCCTTCTTCAGGAATGGCTGGGGCTGGGATGAGTTGGGAGGGTGGTGGGGAGATTTGGAAACTGGTGAAGTCCTGAAGAAGGGCTTATGCCCGAAACGTCGAATTTCCTGCTCCTTGGATGCTGCCTGACCTGCTGCGCTTTTCCAGCAACACATTTTCAGCTCTGATCTCCAGCATCTGCAGACCTCACTTTCTCCATACAGAATTAATGATCAAGTACACTGGGAAATGAGATTTATCCTGAAGGAAAGAACCATTTTGAGAAAAATTACTATTTGACTAGTGAATCTGGCCCCTTCTGTTCACGATATAGAATGCTTAAAATGGAACAAGTAAAATTTATGCTGATTCCAGACTGAGAAAGCATTCACAATTGATTCTCCACCTTTCATATATAATGAAGAGCACCAGATCTGCACTAACAAAAACAGGCTCCCACATTTTGGACAACAGTGTCATTTTTATACATTTCAGTTTGTAGCGTTCATATAAATCTGACAGAAGGTAAAAAAAATCCCCATCGTGAAGAAAAGTCCACAAACTGCAGCTATAGGCTACATCACCATGTTCCTGCATCCAACTACAAACAATGTTACCATGTTCCTGCATCCAACTACAAACAACGTTACCATGTTCCTGTGTCCAGCTATAGGCTACATTACCATGTTCCTGCATCCAACTACAAACAACGTTACCATGTTCCTGTGTCCAGCTACAGGCTACATCACCATGTTCCCGCATCCAGCTACAGACTACATCACCATATTCCTGTATCCAGCTACAGACTACATCACCATGTTCCTGTATCCAGCTACAGGCTACATCACCATGTTCCCGCATCCAGCAACAGACTACATCACCATGTCCCTGCATCCCGTTACAGGATACATTACCGTGTTCCTGCATCCAGTTACAGGCTCCATCACCATGTTCCCGCATCCAGCGACAGGCTACATCACCATGTTCCTCCATCCAGTTACATGCTACATTACCGTGTTCCTGCATCCAACTACAGACTACATCACCATGTTCCTGTATCCAGCTGCAGACGACATCACCATGTTCCCGCATCCAGTTACAGGCTACATCACCATGCTCCCACAACCAATTACAGGCTCCATTACCATGTTCCTGCATCCAGTGACAGGCTACATTACCGTGTTCCTGCATCCAGTTACAGGCTCCATTACCATGTTCCTGAATCCAGCTACAGGCTACATCGCCATGTTCCTGAATCCAGCTACAGGCTACATCGCCATGTACCTGCATCCAGCTACAGGCTACATCACCATGCTCCTGCATCCAGTTACAGGCTACATTACCATATTCACGTATCCAGCTACAGGCTACATTACCATGTCCCTGCATCCAGTTACAGGCTACATCACCATGTTCCCGCATCCAATTACAGGCTACATCACCATGTTTCTGTTTCCAGCTATAGGCTACATCACCATTTTAATGCAAGGTACTTAGTGTCGGAGCAGTCCATACGGCCTGTCCACATCAACCAACCGAAGAGTATCTCACCCAGACCCACCCCATCTCTGTAACCCTACATTTCCCCATGGCTAATCCAAGTAACCCAAACATCTTTGGACTGTGGGTGGAAACTAGAGCACCCAGAGGAAACCCATGCAGACACCATGGGAAACTGTGCAAACTCCACACAGATACTTGTCCGAGCATGGAATTGAACCTGGGTCCCTGGTGTGTGAGGCAGCAGTGCTAACCACTGAGCCACCAAGTCAAACTAGTTTAGAGTTCAGAGTTACAAGGGAAGACCACAAAAAGCGGAGCTACTCAGCTTGCAATGTAGTTGTTGACAGGTGATCTTATCCAGGTAAATAAGATAATTCAGAGAATAAACAGTGATCACTTTCAAAGGCTACAATGGGTAGCCTTTAGCTATCCAAAACAAAATATATTGATCATTATCTTATGACCTGTTAGGGTCAAAAACTGATTGAAATATTTATTTGGTAACTAGTACTACCAAATATACCTGTATTGGAGTTATGCTACAACTTGTCTGATGTCTGTATCAGCATAAGAGGAATGAGCTGATATTTAGAAGTTTAGCTCTGGGATCTACCGGCCTCTGCTATACACCTCCTTCCTCCTCAATTGCTTACATCAGAAAATTACTCAACAGGAATAAGATAAAGACAACACCTGATTGATTCAGACAGCAGGAATGAGCTGGTGTGTGTGTACAGGCCTCTGTATCTTCTCCACTGATGGTAGAGATGGTAGAAAAACATGGCCAGGGTGGGATGGATCTTTGAGAATGCTGGCGGCCTTTCCTTGACAGTGGGCCTGGTAGATGGATTCTACAGATGGGAGGTTGGCCTTTGTGACTGTCCGGGCTGAGTTCACCACCCTCTGTAACTGTCTCCGATCTTGAATGGTACAGGTAGTGATACATCCAGACAGAATGCTCTCGATGGCACACCTATAAATATTTGCAGGGGTATTCACTGTCATGCCAAATTTCCTCAGCTGCCTGAGGCAGAAGAGACGTTGTTGGGCCTTTGTAACCAGTGCGTCCCCATGAAGAGTCCAAGAAAGCTTGTTGTGGATTACCACTCCCAGGAGCTTGACAGTCTCCACTCGTTCAACCTCTGTGCTGTTCACGTGTGTGTGGGCGGGGGGGTGGGGGTCATGAGTAACATCCTGCTGAAAGTCAATCATGAATTCCTTGGTTTTGCCGGCATTGAGAGCTAGGTTGTTCTCAGTGCAGCAGTTTTCCAGGTCTTCCACCTTCTATCTGTAGGCTGTTTTGTTGCCATCTGAGATTCGACTGAACTGTGGTGGTGTCATCAGTGAAGTTCTAAATGGGCCTGGTATTTGGTGACACAGTCATGGGTATACAGTGAGTACAGTAGGGGGCTGAGTACACACCCTTTTTCTGATTGTGGCCTGTGGTTTAGGAAACTGCGGATCCAGTTTCAGAGGGTTGGTCTTAGTCCGAGATCATTAAGTTTAGTAATCAGTCTCAATGGGCTAACAGTGTTGAAGGCTGAACTGTAGCCAATGAGTAGGATTCTTACGTAGCTGTTCTTCGTGTCAAGATGTTCTAGGGAGTAGTGAAGGGCAAGTGATCTGGCATCTGATGTGGATCTGTTGCTCTGATAGGCAAATTGGAGTGGGTCAAATGTAGTGAGGAGGCTGGAGTTGATTAATGCCATGACCAGCCTTTCAAAGCACTTCATGACCACTGAAGTTAGGGCCACTGGACAGTAGTCATTGATATATGCTGCATGAGCCTTCTTAGGCACAGGGATGATGTTGGCCCTGTTGAAACAGGCAGGGACAGTGGCCTGCTGCAGGGAGAGGTTGAAGATGTCCGAGAAGACCTCTGCTAGTTGATCTGCGCATGCTCTCAGTGCACAGCCTAGTACCCTGTGTGGTCCTGTCGCTTTCCTTGGATTCACACGAAGGAAAACTGATCTGACCTCTGATGCAGTGACTGTTGGGATAGGGTCATCAGGACATGTCGAAATAGGTATTACGTCTCCGCCGATATTCTGCTCAAAGTGAGTAAAGAAGGCATTGAGATGATCTGTGAGGGATGTGTCATCATCTACCTGACAAAAAAAATCCCATTTCTCTTGCAAGCCAAGAAATAGAAAGTTAAAATAGTTGTAGTAGCTGTATTAATAAGATTGTTGCTTAAACCAGAAGCAGAGTACTTCAGTTAGAATGATCAATGGGTTTTGGACACAAGTGTTGTTGCCATTAGATTTATTTTTCCATTTTTTAACTGTACATTATCTGAGTAACAGCCTCTGACAACATTATGATAGTGACTGCTTTTGAAAATGTAATTGGCACTTACCTACTGTTCAGTATAATGAAAAGCATTGTAGTGTAGTACACAAATAACAATTTGTAAGCAGATTCATCATTTACCATAATGTTCAATTTTACTGCTTGCTGTACATAAATGTGCACTTTCCTTCCACAACTGCATTTCCTGGGCCGTTCCCAATATTTTATGAAATTGGATTTCCGCCTTCAGTCATTTAATTTTATGTACTTAATAAGAGTCAATAGAAACACAGGAACAAGAGTAGGCCTTTTAGCCTCTCAAGCCTGTTCTCTCACTGAATAAGGCCATAGCTGACCTAACTCCTTCTACCAGCCTTTGTTCCATATCCCTGAACAACTCTGCTTATCTATCCCAGATGTAAAATTAACATCTAGCACCTACTGCCACTTGTGGAGGACAATTCCAAATATTTACCACCCTTTGTATATAGACATGCTTTCTAACATCTCTCCTGATGGTCTGGCCCTAATTATGCGAACATATGAACAGGTTTAGGCCATTCAGCCCCCTAACTCTGTTCTACAAGTCAATGAATATGCTATGCTCTCTAGTTCTACAGTACCCAAGCAGCAGAAATAGTTTGTCTTCATCTACCTGATATTTTCCGTTACTATCACAAAGTCTTCCACCAGATTACCCCGTAACCATCCAAATTCTATTGAAAATAGCTCTAATTTGTATAATCTTTCCTTAAAACTTAACCCATGAAGTCCAGGTATCATTGTGCAAATATATGTGGTACTCCCTCCAAAGTCATATATCCTTCCTAAAGTGTGCAGCCCAGATATGCTCACAGTACTTCAAGTGGGCTCTAATCAGGGTTTTGCATACTGCAGCATAACGTCAGCATTCTTATACTCCTGTCCTCTATATATAAAAGCCAGCATTCTGTAAGCGTTCTTGATTATTCTCTGAACCTGCTTATGGCATTTTAAAGATCTATGCACCTGAATCCCCAAGTTGCTGCTGTATTTAGCTTCATACCATCTAGAGGGCATCTTGGTCTGGTTTTTTTTTCAGTTCAAAATGAATACATCCACATTTGCTTAAATTGAATTCCATCTGCCACAGCTTTGTCCATTCATCTAGTCTAACAATACACCTTTGAAATAATTTGCTGTCTTCTACACTATCTAAAGTGCTGCCTAACTTTGTGCTTGCGGTTCAAATGTGGATATGATGCCGTATTTAAGGAAGTGGATCCAGGCTGGATTTGCATCCTTGAGGTGAGTAGAGGACATCAGGAAAATTCTCAGCTCGGCCTGAATGCCTCTGCTTGCCACTGTGGGATTTTCATGGGAAGCGGGCGGATGCAGGTCTGCTGGTCCAGGAGAACAGTTCCAGGGCAACAATCAAGGCTGCTGGTGTCAAAGTGTGTCTCAAGGTATGTGACTTCATCCTAGTTATATAGGAACACAGGATGGGAATTAGGCCATTCAAACCTGCTCCAACATTCAATAAGATCACAACTGACCCGGGATTGTGGTCTCAGCCCAGGGTTGTGGTCTCAGCCTGGGGTTGTGGTCTCAGCCTGGGATTGTGGTCTCAGCCTGTGTTATGGTCTCAGCCTGGGGTTGTGGTCTCAGCCTGGGGTTGTGGTCTCAGCCCGGGGCAGTGGTCTCAGCCCGGGGCAGTGGTCTCAGCCCGGGGCAGTGGTCTCAGCCTGGGGTTGTGGTCTCAGCCCGGGTTGTGGTCTCAGCCTGGGGTTGTGGTCTCAGCCTGGAATTGTGGTCTCAGCCTGGAATTGTGGTCTCAGCCTGGAATTGTGGTCTCAGCCCGGGTTGTGGTCTCAGCCTGGGGTTGTGGTCTCAGCCTGGGGTTGTGGTCTCAGCCCGGGTTATGGTCTCAGCCCGGGGCAGTGGTCTCAGCCCGGGGCAGTGGTCTCAGCCCGGGGCAGTGGTCTCAGCCTGGGGTTGTGGTCTCAGCCCGGGTTGTGGTCTCAGCCTGGGGTTGTGGTCTCAGCCTGGGGTTGTGGTCTCAGCCTGGAATTGTGGTCTCAGCCCGGGTTATGGTCTCAGCCCGGGTTGTGGTCTCAGCCTGGGGTTGTGGTCTCAGCCTGGGGTTGTGGTCTCAGCCTGGAATTGTGGTCTCAGCCCGGGTTATGGTCTCAGCCTGGGGTTGTGGTGTCTGCTCCACTTTCCCGTCTCCTCCCAAGAACCACTGACACTTTGGTCTTGCAAAAATCTGTCTCAAACTTGAATTTTATTTCCTCAGAGTTCAATCCTCAGAGAGAAGAATATTCTTGTCATTCCAGTTTTAAAAGTGAGACCTCTTACTTTTAAGCTGCCTCCGATGAATTTGGATTTGGTTTCCTCCACAATATCTTCTGGGAAACATCCTCTAGTATTCACCTAATCCAGTGCCCTCAAAATTGTGTAACTTTCAATAGGATCACCTCTCATTCTTCTAAGTTTCAATGTGTAAAAGTCTAATCTATTCAATCTTGCTTCAATCTTCCACCCGACAGTTGGGTAAAATGGCCCTTCTCTAAACTGTTTGCAAAGCATAGAGTCATCGAGATGTACAGCATGGAAACAGACCCTTCGGTCCAACCCGTCCATGCCGACCAGATATCCCAACCCAATCTAGTCCCACCTGCCAGCACCTGGCCCATATCCCTCCAAACCCTTCCTATTTTCAAATAAGAAAAATAAAACACTCAACGATACTTCACACGTGATCTTATCAAGACCCTGTCTTGTTGCAGTAATTCCAAGGATACATAATGAGGCTTGGCTCAGAGCCAAAAATATCCATTAGTGTTGAGAGAATCAAGTCCCACTGAACCCATTGCTTGATTGACAGACCTGGCTCTCTGACACCATCTTTCAATTACACAATTTTTATTTATAAAAGTAGAGGTTCAAGTGCTTGCAGTTTTTGCTACTGATATTTAATGGCCTGATTGACACTTTTATTAAGAGAAAGTGAGGACTGCAGATGCTGGAGATCAGAGCTGAAAATGTGTTGCTGGAAAAGCGCAGCAGCTCTGGCAGCATCCATGGAGATAGTGACGACTGCAGATGCTGGAGAGTCAGAGTGGATATAGAGTGGAGCTGGAAGAAGCGCAGCAGGTCAGGCAGCATCTGAGGGGCAGGGGAGTCGGTGTTTCAGGTCGGGACTTTACATCAAGACTGGGAAAGAGGGCTAGGAAATAAATGGGGGGAGGTGGAGGAAAGGTGGGTGGGATGGTGATAGTCAGATGCATGGTCAGTGGGAAGGGTGAAGCAGATAGGTGGGAAAGAAAGTGGACAGGTTGGGTCAGGTCAAGGAGAGAGGGCTAGGCATGGGATGAGTTGGTGGGGCGCGGGGTGGGGGGGTTGGGGTGGTGGGGAGATTTGGAAGCTGGTGACTCTGAGTTAAAACTGCATGGTTGTAGCTCCAGTTACAAGAAGGCCTAATACATTTCTTTGCAGTCAAAATGTCAAATAGATCAAAGGTGAGAAACATCTTCAATGAATTCCAAGCGGCTAATGTTGAAAAGTGTCCGAACTACTGACTAAAAGAGCTTTTCCCTTGCTAACCGTGTACATGTTACAGGGGGAAAAGAAACTACAAGTAATCACAAAGATTTGGTTTTAAATAGCACACAGGAACCCATTATGAAGATGCAGATCTAAAAATCTTTTGGTTTGCCTGTTACTGTAGGTCAAAAGGTAATTAAGTAAAGAACAAAGACAATAACAATTGAAATTCAAATTATTTCCAAGCATTTATTGTTATAATTTGGTTATATCTCCATGAGCATATATTATCTGCAAACAATTCTAGGTTGAAGTAAAAGGTTTTTTTTTGTTTTTTAGTAGTGTAAGAGCTGTCTCACTGTCTGAGGAAAACATTCATCCATCAAGTAAAATATGCAAAATACCTAACAGCAAAAATACGTTGATGCTGGAAATCTAAAATGAAAACAAGATGCGGTGAATATTCAACAGATTGGGATTGTGGCATTTGTGCAGAGAGAAATAGAATTAACACTTTAGGTCAATTGCTCTTCTTCAGTAGAACAGAATGCATAAGGGGCTAGAGATTTCCTATATACTGTAGGATTCAAATGCAAAGCAACTTGTAAATTTTGGAACAGATTTCAAAAAGAAATTGATTGTGATCAACTTTAAAAAGATATAAACCTTCAGGGTTTTCAGTCTAAATTGTTTCACTTAGTTTATGCAAGATTGTAGCTATTCACATTATGAGAATGAAAGCAACTGTGGATTACAGAACACATAGAAAGATCATACTGACAGAAAACTAAAACATTGCTTTTATCCAATTTTGATCAGTTGTGCTTCACTGTATTCTTAGTCGCACAACAGAAATTACATTCCTCATTTTGTGCAAAATAGCATTCTATCATTTCGGAAATGCAGAATCCTTACAGTGACAACAGAGTTAATTAAAGAAAGTTGCAAAAGTTAACAGTTACCTACATGATTCACACTGGTCTCTGAAAACCTGACACAGTTATTTATGCTGGGAGCATTCCATTTAAAGGTTCAGGGTCACAAACTTTCACGCCTGAGCTCCTCAAGACTGTAAAAGCACTGTACTGTTTTACAGGTCTTGTTAACCTAGTCACTTTGTTTGAATGACATAGATTCAACTCATGCTCCATTAACAGTAAAGGGTTCTTGAGAGAAGGTCAGCAACCACATTTCAAGGGATTATTCCACTTCCTATACAACACTTTATAGTTGTTTGGTAAGATCCAACTTCTGTTCATTTCATTTTGACTTACAAAGAGAACAATCAAAATTAACTTCAATGCTTCGTCAAGTGTTCCTCAAGTATGAACTACTGTACTGGTTTTAACTGAAGATAATTCTGAACAACCAGCAGTAAGTTACAGTCACAAAGTTAGAACAAGAACACATTGAAGCTTTACAGTGCGAAGTCATGGCACATTGTTCCTCTGGATTAAAACTCCATACTTTAAAGCAGAACTTTCATTGGCATAGGGCAGATATTTTAATTCATAGCCATTACTAGACATAACCATTAGACCTCCGTAATAGTCATCCATTTGACTTCATACATAATTTGAATTTCCCTACATTTTTGAATAAAATCATTTGTGAATTAAAATGCTTCCCAAATGTTTTTCCCAATGTGACCCCATTTTAATACCTCAGACCTTATGTGACCACAGATTGAAAATCTAATAGGGGTGGAGAAGGGATATGGAGAAGGGGTGGCGGTATGAGAATTGTTGAATGATGAAAAGTGAGGGCTAGGGCAAGGCTCCAGTTCTTGGGCTACGGGGTCGCAGCTGCCATTACGGCCTTTGAACTCACAACCCCAAGATCTCGGAGGGTGTGGGGGGGGGGGGGGGGGGGCGGGGATCACCATCCATGGCTTGGGATGCCTTGTTGTAAACTGCAGTCAACATTCCTAAGAATGCTAAATATACACAGTTATTATGTCTATGATAGCAAAGAATCTCAAAAGGCCAACAAATCTATCCCTTTGAAAAATTAAATATGTATATTTTGAACTTTTTGGATCAACACCAAATATGGTAAGACTGTAGTAGTTATTTGCACCAGAAAGTGCTTGGATCAGATAAGCTTTACGAAGAGCTTTATTGTCCTATTTATAAACTGCCCCATAATTTCATTGTAGTTTAACCACTATTTTGTAAAGAAAAATCAGTAGTACATTACCCAGTGCTCCTATTTATAAAACTCAAATGACCAAATTATTGTAAAAAGGTGGGACATGTCTTGTGAGGCATTTCAAAACTTACATACATGTTTATTATCATCTCATGATCCATTCAGTCATCTTCAAAACAACTCTTAAATGTTCAAATGTGATTTGCTTTGAACAAAAAAATCCATGTTGGCTGCCTTAATGAAACTGAGACAGAAACAGAGATTGCTGCAAAAGTAATTGGAGATCTGGGGAAGGGTCACTCGACCCAAAACGTTAATTCTCTCCACAGATGCTGCCAGACCTGCTGAGCTTTTCCAGCAATCTCCATTTTTTTCTCTGATTCACCAGCCTCCACAGTTCTTTTGGTTTTGATTTTGCCCTAATGAAATTCTTCGCTGCTAAATCCTTTCTCATTTTATTTAAGGTTATGGACTGAATAATCCCTGTTCAGCATTTGGCCCGATGTCATGAGAAAATGTGTGGCACTATCATACGCAGCAAGGAAGCTGAACATCGTCGATACGTTACCATCAGGAGGCAACTCGGGGCTTTAGATGAAGAGGGTTATCCAATTACCAGTACCGAACAGATCTTGTTGCATCCCACATTTTTAAAAGTATCTGTGGAGTATGCATGCAGATGCAACCCAGAGATGAGAAGGATGGATAGACATCTGAGAAAGAACTGCTGGGATAAGGGTAAAAGAAGAAATTGTTGTCCCACGTTGCAATGATGCCTACTTTTGAGGCTTTTGTGGAAATTGTTGGGGCAGCACGGTGGCTCAGTGGATAGCGATGTTGCCTCACAGTGCCAGGGACCCGGGTTCGATTCCAGCCTCAGGTGACTGTCTGTGTGGAGTTTGCACATTCTCCCTGTGTCTGTGTGTGTTTCCTCCCACAATCTAAAGATGTGCAAGTTGGGTGGATTAGCCATGCTAAATTGCCCCATAGCATCCAGGGATGTGCAGGCTAGCTGGATTAACCATGGGAAATGCAGGGTTACAGGAAATGTGCAGCAGCTCATGTGAGATGCTCATGGAACAATATAAAGCATGCAAAAAAATTCAGGAAGCACAACAACATGATGAAGAGTGTATCCAAATAAAAAAAAACATTGTCTGGAAGGCTGGGCAAACTATTTAGCAAATAATGTTACACTGCGTCATTACTATGAGCAGCGTAAACATCATAATGACTTGCTGATACCAACAAACTTAGATTTGAAATGTTTGACAGAATTCATCAAGTTCTTAGGAATTACAAAATGTGCACAAATGCAATAATCAGATTTTTTACATGTCACAGATTCACCTGAATATCTTCAAGCAACTGGAAAAGCTTGGTAAAGCATTCGTTCAATCAAAACCTTATTGAAAAAGGACAAAAACTTAAATCTTGCATGACTTCTAACCGTCGAGAATGTAGTGCTGGAAAAGCACAGCAGGTCAGGCAGCATCTGAGAAGCAGGAGAATCGACGTTTTGGGCATAAGCTCAGGGTTTATGCCTGAAATGTTGATTCTCCTGTTCCTAAGATGTTGCCTGACCTGCTGGACTTTTCCAGCACTACATTCTCAACTGTGAGCTCCAGCATCTGCAGTCCTCACTTTCTCCTGGCTGACTTCTCATTGTGCCTCAGAATCAACTACCAATCATCATTGAGAATGACCACAACAGAGTGAAAAGGTAGGAGGAGAGTTAAGAAACAACCAGGCTAGAAATGTTAATCAAAAGTACAGAACAAAGTTACCACAGCAGCGGCCAGGGTGAGAGTATGTGTAAGAGACTGAAAGAGAGAAGGAATAATTGGAGAAAAGACACAATTAATAAGATTATATTCAAGGGATAAGAAGAAATTCTGATACATTGGTCATCATTAATGAACAAGAAACTTATAGAAATGTGCAACTCTTTCTCAGAAGAACAACAAGCAATCTCTCCCACCACCCGGTTAAGAAATACTCAGACCGATGAAGGGTATAATGCAGAGCGCCCAAGACTTCAGAATGGGACGATAACCAGACCAGGGAGATTGGTCAAACCCCCGCAAAGACTTACCTGTAAAGTATCAGACATTGGTCCATAAGGTGGATAAGGACTTGGGGCAAGATGTATAGCAATGAGACCTCAAAACAATAGCTGGTCCTTTCGTGCGGCATGGTGGTTCAGTGGTTAGCACTATTGCCACACAGCGTCAGAGATCTGGATTCAATTCCACCCTCAGGCGACTGTCTGTGTGGAGTTTGCACACTGGCCCCCCATGTCTACAAGTGTTTCCTCCCACATTCTGAGGATGTTCAGGTTAGGTGGATTGGCCATGCTAAATTGTCCTCAATGTCCAGGGATGTGCAGGCTAGGTGGATTAACCATGGAAAATACAGGTATATTTGGATAGGCTAGTGGGTGGATGTGGATGGGATGCTCTTCAGAGGGTCGATATGGACACGATGGGCTGAATGGCCTGCTTCCACACTCTGATAACAATGTAGAAAGATGTACGGTACAGTGGCACAGTGGTTAGCACTGCTGCCTCACAGCACCAGAGACCTGGGTTCAATTCTCACCTCAGGCAACTGTCTGTGTGGAGTTTGCACATTCTCTCCGTGTCTGCGTGGGTTTCCTCCGGGTGCTCCGGTTTTCTCCCGCAATCCAAAAATGTGCAGGTTAGGTGAATTGGCCATGCTAAATTGCCTGTAGTGTTAGGTGATGGGGTAAAATGTAGGGGAATGGGTCTAGGTGGGTTGCGCTTCAGTGGGTTGGTGTAGATTTGTTGGGCCGAAGGGCCTGTTTCCACACTGTAAGTAATGTATAAAAAAAATCTAATGTGATGATTGTTCACATGATTATGTTGCGAGAACCAGAAAGCAGCAGAAGCTCCATCAGAGTCTTAGAGAACATACATATCTCCTAAAGCTGCAAATAAGCAATTCTGACAAAATGTACCATGAAGTCAAGAAGCAGTAGTTGAGTGACTAATTAAAATTAGACCCCATACACATGGCAAAGTAGTTTCAAATGAAAGTCTCTTCCACTTTCTTCTGCTCCATCGTGGAAGATGAGTGAGATACTGTGCCATGTTGACCAGAATTGCTGCCATTTCAAATGTCTGGCTGTGCTGAGGTTAGTGATCTGAGCTGCTTCATCAACAATGGCATAATGCAGGCCCTGGCACATCAGGGACTGCTGTTAGAGAGCGTGTTGTGATATGATACAGATCGCTTTTCTACTCATTAATGATTCAGTGTCAACATTTCCCGTTTTAAGATCAACCATGAGCTCTGTTCGCTAAGAAATTTGGAAAAATAAATAACGTTGATAAAAAAAATGGAGTTCTGGTTATCAATGACTGTTTGAAACTATTTGAATTTAGAAAACAATGATTCCACCAACAATCTCCATCCCTTCACCTCATCTAACCTCGTCCCTCTATAAATAAACTGGGCAACCTCTGGACTAAAAGTCCCTCCGAATACTTCAGCAAAAAGAATGATGTACAAAAAGCAAAGAAAGTAATTGCGATTGTGGTTTGCATTTCCCAAACAGAGAAAATTAAGTATCAAACTTCCTTCAAGGTAATCATTTTTTTTAAAACTATGATACAAATAGTTCTAATTTAACATTAAGCATATGACAGCATTGTGGGAATTTTAGAAAAAAGTGTAATGCCAGTATAGTTAAACCTACTGTAGAGAGCAAGAGGCAGAAAATATGCCTCATGATCGACTTGAAAAAGTGAAAATGTGTTGCATTCCTAAGTGGAATAACATTAAAGGTGGCAAAACTGATCATAAGCACTGCAGCACAATTCTTTAGACCTCAACAAAAATATTGTTAAATAAGTCATTTGTTCAGTCTTAGAACTTTGATTAAAGTCAATGAAAAGGACTTAAAAAGGTGACAATGTTTCAGACATTTGGTCACACAGTAATGGTCTTTTACCCGAGAAAACCCACAGGCAGGAAAAATATAGCTCAATCAACAGATGCCTTTTCACCTCTGTCATTAACACCTCTTAACATTCCAAGTGTCACTAAGAACGTTAATTTATTACTGGAGTAGATGTACTAATAATAACCATAATTTGATTCATTAAAACGGGAAAGTGGCATTTTTTTTTGTTCCTGCTGCACATCCCTCCTCCTCCTGACCCCATTTAGACCTCCACCCGCCATCGCAGTTGCTAAAGAATAACAAGAGAATTTATACATACTGTGTTAATCAGCTGGTACTCCAGGCTATTAACATTCTAGAGTTTCCAATGTGAAAGTGCCACTTGGTTTCATTCAACACTCTTTATCACATGGGTTGAATCAGTGGACCTTCTGCATTTAACTGCACACCTTTTTAAAGTCCATATTTACATTGGCAAGTGCACATCATTCCTCCTGACTCTTTTTCCCCCCTCCAAACATTTACTTTATTATAATCAAAAGCATGGAGCTGGGAAGGCGCAATTTTCTACACTAAAAAATAAATTCATCAGCTGTCCCCTGCTTGTTATTATTTGTTCACATTTGCTCATGTTAAAATACTTTTTTAAAACATCTATCAGAATGTATACAGATTCAATCACATGGTAAAGTATCAGGCATGTATTCCAGAAGACTTATTGAACTCACGTGTCAATAAGGATCTAGCAAAGTAAGTTACAGTGAAAACTGTGCAAGGCACACATTATGTAAATAAAACATGTTAACAGAAAACTAATCAAACTAATAGATGCACCTTGTCAGCAACATAGATGTGAACTATATTAAATGCTTCAATTATTCACTTTTCATTTGCATAATAATTATTTTATTTGGGACTTATGGTGTAACTGACAACAATTGCGGAAAATTCTTTCAGGAATTAGTTTTACACCTCCATATTTCCGAAATCTGCAGGGAAATTGCATTTAGTCTGCAAGATGGAAAGGTGGGGGGAAGGAGGAATTCTGAAAATGATATGCAAGTCAGTATATGTTTGCAATTTTAATGACAATCATGCAAGTTATTATTTATGAAATTGTAATGAAGAAATAATACCATTTTGTTTCCTTAACCAATTTTCTTATTTCAAGTAACACTGACTCCATTGCTTGACTGGAGTTTCTCTGTTACCCTCCAGCATCTCAGCAAAACAAGCACCCGTCATCAGTGAGTCATGACAGTGAATCTCTGTCACTACTTTGTCATGGTGGGGGTAAGGCTTCACATTTTGCCTCAATCTATTCGCACACAACAATTGCCATTCAGAATGATCAGGAGCTGAAACCCTAGTTAAGTTCCTCCTGTCTAATCCATGGCGTCTGAAGTCAATCATAACAGTCTTGGTCACTATTTCAGCACAAGATCTGTGTGAACGGTCTACTGCAGTACTGAAGGAGTGCTGTACTGTTGGAGATGGAGGAGAAAGTGAGGTCTGCAGATGCTGGAGTATCAGAGCTGAAAATGTGTTGCTGGAAAAGTGTAGCAGGTCAGGCAGTATTCACGGAACAGGAAATTCGATGTTTCGGGCATAAGCTGATGAAGGGCTTATGCCCGAAACGTCGAATTTCCTGTTCCTTGGATGCTGCCTGACCTACTGTTGGAGATGCCCTGTTTCAGGTGAGATGTTAAAAAGAGACACCATCGACACACTTGGGTGGGTGTAAAGGATCCCATGGCCTTATCTGAATAAGAGCAAGGGACATCCAATAATAGAGATTCTAACCATCTTCCCTTGAAATTTAATGCTGCGACCATTACTCAATCCTCCACAATCAACATTTTGGGGAATTACTGAAATTGAACTCGACCAGTCATATAAATACTGTGGCTAGAAGAATAGATCAGAGGTTAGGAATTATGTTGTAAAGTGTGATGTTGGAAAAGCACAGCAGATCAAGCAGCATCTGAGAAGCAGGAGTGTCGATCTTTCGGGCATAAGCCCTTCATCACGAATACAGAGAGGGAATGAGGCTAAGAGATAAATAGGGGGTGAGGGGAAGGTAGCTAGGAAGGAGATAGGTAGATGCAGGTGGAGGGTGATGGTGATAGGTCGATGAGGAGGGTAGAGTGGATATGTGGGAAGGATGATAGGTAGGACAGTGCCGAGTTGGAGGGTTGGATCTGGGATAAGGTGGGGGAGGGGAGATGAGGAAACTAGTGAAGTTGATGTTGATACTGTGTGATCGAAGGGTCCTTGAGTAGATGTAGAATTCTTCCTTGAGTCGTTGGGTGGCTTGGAGTTGGTGGTGAAGGAGGCACAGGACTTGCATTTCATTGGTAGAGTGGGAGGGGGAGCTGAAGTGGACTTATCGCCTTCCCAACTCATCATCCACATACCCCCAGCCCCACTCCCATCTTCCTATTTACCTCTCAGACCCCTTCTGTCCCCACCTCATTCCTGATGAAGGGCTTATGCCTGAAACATTGACTCTCCTGCCCCTTGGATGCTGCCCGACCTGTTGTGCTTTTCCAGCGCTACCCTTTTTGACTCTGACTGTCCAGCATCTGTGGTCCTCACTTTCTCTCAGTCGTTAGGAATTATGTGACAAGAAGCTCAACTAATAATTTCCCAAAGCCTGTTCACCATCTGCATCTCTCACTGCAAGCCGCATACCATGCTTTGGAACTATATCAGCATCTCTTCATTGTCTCTTGGCCTATTTACTGAAATTCCCTTTCTAACAGTGTTGTGGGTCTATGTACAGCACATGGACTGCCATGTTCAAGAAGGCAACTCACCATCATCTTCTCAAGTACAAATGGAGATAAGCACAATATCAATATCCAGTGTCTGAACTTTTTAAAATGCAGTTCTGACAGAAGAATAGCAACACTGAAACATGAATTCTGCTTCACAGATACTACCTGATCTGCAAAGCATTTCTAGCATTTTCCATTTTGGTTTGGATTTCCAGCATATTTTGCTGATCTAGCAATTTCCCATCCATAAATGTTCACATTGAGAAACTTCGAAATCTTCTTGCTGATGTGATATATCCTTATTCATTTTAACTCATTCATTTTCATTGCCTTCTATTTCTCTTCTCAGGTATGATCAGGTATCAACAAAAACCTGATTTCACAGCAGGTCTTCCTCCTCAACAAATATCCCCCCCCCCTCCAACTCTTGCCACATGGATTCCAATGAAATGCCACACACCGTGCTTTGGATCAATCCAAATGAGAAACTGGGCTAGTACTGTTTTATTGATTTTCAACTATACATACAAAATCCTTCCTTCCTTCTTTAGTTAATCACTGACTGTGCTCAGTCCCATTCAAACAGTGGAAAATATTTGGTCTCTCATAAGTTTGAAGAGCTCCCGTGAAACAACAGATCTGTATGAATTCAGGAACGCAGGCCAAATAAGGAGAGCAACACAGATTTTTTGATAGCATTTTTGCTCTGTTGCGAGAATGCACTTGAGAATGTGCATGCAATTGTAGAGGAGGTGTTGCACAGATATTTCATGCCCATCTCACTGCAGAAGAGTTTGAAAAAGATCCATGCTTGCATGTTTTAAAATTATGAGGTGAATAAGAAGGAGATGCTGGGAAAACTAAGAAATCTAAAGAGTGACAAATCCCCAGGATCAGCTGGCCTGTATATAGGCGCTTAAAAGAAGTTTAAAAAATAGTAAATTAATTGGTTAAATATTTTAACATCCCTTATATTCTGAAATGATTCAATTGAAGTGAAAATAACCAACGTAATGTCTGCACTGAAGAGGAGGGAAGTTAAAGAAAAAACAGGAAATTATAGCTGGGTTAGCTTCCCTGAGAAACTGTTTCAACTCATTATTAACAAGGTTATAACAGGATACAGAGAAAATCATGATATGATCAAATAGAGTCAACATGCCTTTATGAAAGGGAAACCGTGTTTAACAAATTAAAATTGCATCTCGTGTCTCATCTCAGAGACCAGCTGACCAGTCAAATGGTCAGAAGCTCTTATTACTCCAGCAGTGTCATCAGGAGTAATGATTGGATTTGATTTGATTTGATTTATTATTGTCATATGTATCAGGATACAGTGAAAAGTATTGATTTGCATGCTCCTTAGACAAATCATACCATACTTAAGTACATCAGGGTGATAGAACAGAATGCAGAATATAGTGTTACAGTGACAGTTCAAGTGCAGGGAAAGATCAACTCTAATATAGTAAAGGTCCGTTTAAAAGTCTGTTAACAGTGGGGAAGAAGTTGTTCTTAAATCGGTTGGTACATGTTTTCAAACATTTATTTCTTCTACCCATTGGAAGAGGGTAGAAAGGTCACTGTTTGGGACTGAGAGTTGTGTTGTCCAGGCTAATCCCACTTTTGTCCATAATTCTATGAAGTAGTGACAATGCAAGTGCATATCCAAGTATTATCATCAATGTGATGAGGCTTTCTGCCTTTCACCAGAATTAGACAGTGAGTTTCCCGAAACATCCTACCCCCTGGATGAAAGACTTCTCTTCCTCTCCCTTCTCGTCCATCTTTAGATCTATGCCCCATGGTTAGGAAAATATCTCCTTCTAAGTGACTCTACCTAGTCCTTCAATTTTATCCACCTTATTTCCATCTCTCCTCTGTTCTCTGTTACAAAGAAAATGACCCCAGAATACACAACTTTCCCAAAAGTTCACCATTTCTGGCAACATCCTTCTCAAACTCTACTAATGTATCTGTTTGAAAGGCTAGATTTAGATGGAGCGCAGCACATTACAAATATATTAGTAGCAGTAGAATGTCAGCTGCTGCAAATTCAATTTGTATTGTAGATATTTGTTCGCATACTGGTCAAGTATTTCTGCTTTGGTTGGAATCTGTAATCTCAGTTTACATTGTGCTCAAAATTACATTTGTTTTAAGGTTTGTACTTTTGCTGAAGTTCACACTCAAACACATTTGCAAATCAACAAAAATTAAAAATTTCCATTTGAAAAAATAATTGGGTAATCTTTTAAAATTTTCTTTTTAAAGCATTAAATGCACTCTTGAGATATACAGGAGTGGCAATTTTTGCAGACTGCTTAATATCCCTGGAAATGGGTAGCATGGTGGCTCAGTGGATAGTACTGCTGCCTCACAGTGCCAGGGACCCAGGTTCGATTCCCTTGGGCGACTATCTGTGTGGAATTTGCATATTCTCCCCATGTCATTGTGGGTTTCCTCCCACAATCCAAAGACGTGCAGGTTAGGTGAATTGGCCATGCTAAATTACCCATGGCATTAGGTGGATTAGTCAGCAGTAAAATGTAGGGAAATGAGTCTTGGTGGGTGACTCTTTGGAGGGTCGATGTGGACCTGTTGGGCCGAAGGGCCTGTTTCCATCTTGTTGGGAATCTAATCTAGTCTAAAATGGGTCTATCATAAAAAAGTGCATTTTAATTAGTTATTAGTCTGTCAGCTATGATTGTTTGATTTTAATAAGACAAGATATATTTTAAAGCTAAACAGAACATTTAATGGCTATAACGGTGGTCAGTTTCTGAGTAATTTGAAAAAAAAAGAAAGGCTTTTAAACAAAAATTCCTTAAGTGTCCTTGACAGTCAAGTATACTTGAGCATTTAAAAATACCTTAATTTTACCACCTTCTGTCCCCAAAGCTCATTAACAGACAATTTGCATTGGTGTTTAAATTGACTTGGGAGTGTGGCAGGTTTTGTGTGGAATCATTTTTTGGCATAATTTGTTTTAAACTGGAGCAAAAGGATTGCAGAAAGTTGACTTGCATCTGGATGCAACTTGCATTTGAATGTGCTCAAATTGCACAAAAGAACAGCCTGACTTCACTGGAACTCCAGCCACAGTGTCTCGCTGATAGGGTTAACTCCAATCTTGAAAATTATTTTGATCAAAAAAGTGGAGAATACATACCTCAAGAAAAAAAGAAGTTCTTCCCCAGCCACACACTTATTTGTGTTTAAGCCCTGCCTAAGGCACACTGTTAATAATCACAAGAGCGTTTTGTACATATTTCTGTGATCTTATGATAATTCCTAGCCATATTATCAAGTACAGCATTTGGCTTGTCTAGACACACTATACCACCGACAATCCACATCAGAGCATGAAATGAACAGCAAATAGTGAAACCACCTGCAGGTTGCAAACAAATGTCACGTTTTTCTCCACTGAAGCAGATATTATGCTGTCCAAAGATACTTCAACCCTCAATTTCACGAGCCTATTTCAATAACACACACAATCAATACGGTCACCACACAGCTTCAAAGTTGTCAGCGGGATCAAAGGGGAACAGTCATACAACTGATAGGTTAAAATGGGATTCTTGTTCCAATTATCATTCAACAAAGTCATTTGCTGAAAAATATTGACAAAATAATTCTGCTCATTACTGTGCATAGCATTATGATCGTCACAGGACTGTATATCAAAATAACCAAATTTACAGAACATGCACAACCCCTCTGCCACGAAGGAAGAATTAATCATAACATTTGACTTTTAAACATAAACAGAAAATGCTGGAGTAACTCAGTATGCTGGCAGCATCCGTGGAATGAGAAACAGTGTTAACGTTTTAACTCATATGTGTTTCTCTCTCCACAGATGATGCCAGACCTGTTGAGTTTCTTCAGCAATTTGTTTTCGTTTCAGATTTATAGCACCAGCAGTATTTTGCTTTTGCTGGGATATTTTACTCTTGATAACTTTTACTGCAACACAAATCCGCAACAATGCATATTAACCATGAATTAGCTGGCAAATGATACTTCAAATAAAAAGATTAATTCCTCTTTAAATTGTTGATGAAATACAATGACAAACTTTCCCCTTCAGCAAGTACAGCATTACTTAATAGCTGCATTATTTCACGGCATGATGTTTTTTAAATACACAGGGACAGCTGAGAGTCCTGTCTGATGAGGTCTCTTCCATGGAGTTTCATGAATATCATTATCATTGGAAAAGCACAATTCTATAAGCTAACTATCTTTCAAAGTCATGACAATGGTGTACCTTTCTCGGGTTCCTCTTCAACCAAGCAATTAAATATACCCCAAAGATTTTCACACACACAGTCATACAGCACAGAAACAAACCCTTTGGTCCAACCAGTCCATGCCAAACATAATCCCAGACTAAACTCGCCCCACCTGCCTGCTCCTAGTCCATATCCTTCCAAACCTTTCCTAATCACGTACAGTAGTTATCCAAATGCCTTTTAAATGTTGTAATTGCACTCACATCCACCACTTCCTCAGGAGGGTTAATCCACAAACGAACCATCCTCTGTGTAAAAACATTGCTCCTTATGTCTCTCCTCTCACATTAAAAATGTGCCCCCTAATCTTGAAATCCCTATCCTAGTGAAAAGAGAATCACCATTAATTCTATCTATACCCCTCATTATTTTAAACTTGCATCTTGCCAGAGGCTTCAGATCCCTTTAGTCAATTCGCATGGTCTCTTCAAGAATTAGTATCTCCCTTTCTTCCAGCCTCTCCTGAAAGTGATTTATTGTTCTCCTCACAACAATATTTTGCACCTCTTTTTGCATCTTTTTCACTTTGTACCTGTGTATGTGCACTGATTGCCTTTCCCTTCCATTTGTAGCTCTCCTTTCTAGCATTGTTTTTAAACTTCCTTCTGGTGGATATTGCGTTTAGGTCAAGGGTTGCCACATCACGTGGACTAATATTTTTCATTATCAAAAAAAATTAAAATCGACCTCTTATTAATTGATGTAAACTCTTAAAGATCCTTCTCAAACATTTGTTTTAAAACACTGATACATTTCAGACATTCTAAGTAAGTTAAAAAACCTATTTACTATACTATTTCCCGGTCAAAGGTTGTTACAACAGTGACATAATAAATGGATTTATATGGAGTTATTCCATGAAATTGTAAATACTTTCAGAAGTAGCCAATGATTTTTCTCTAAATATTAATCATAGGAAGCATTCATAACTGTACTTATCACTTATAGTGATTGGAACCAGCTGAATCCTGTTGACCAGGAGATCCTTTATTGGGGTTGTTAACCTGGACCAATTAGGAAAGCCCTGGCTGACAGATGTAACCAGGAGACTGACTCTGCGCTGGCTGGGCCACAGTCAATGTGTTACTGCTGCTGTTGATTTCTGTTTGTTTTTGGAGGAAACCTGATTCCTGAACTGGCTGAATTATATAGCCAGTTTGGTATTTTTTTTAAGTGAGGACTGATTTCAAAATTGCCTGAAAAAAAAAAGAAAAAGAAAAAATATAACCAGGAGATTTAGCATCTCCTCAGTTCAGGGACTGACGCTGAGATGGCTGGCCATAGGCAGTGTACTGTGCATATGTAAGTAAAGGATAACTTGGCGATGGGATACTGGCCTCTCTGCGGTCATTACATCACTGTATATGTGGTTCAGAGCAATTTCCGTTTCAGAACAAGTCCGTATTAATTGAACTGTCTTTTACCGAAAATTTAATCAATTCATAATTGAAGATTTTCAGGAGATTTCCTGTGTCATTGCTTATTACCATTCTGACCCTCATCTTAATTTTAAAATTTAGGTCTACAGATTGAGGTCAATCTGTTTCTATTGGTTCTGCTCATGGACTCTCCTGTGTTTTCAGGGCTACAGCAAGGCAGATTTCTTACAATGAAGTGTTATCTCAGAGGTGCCTAATTTTCAGGAGTTGAAGAGGTTCATGGTGCACAGGAAGAGAGTCTTGTTACCACCTGACCCACCAGAACAATAAGGGCGGATGGAGTCCTGGTGTGTGTGCTTTTAAATATCAAAAAGGGTACCTTGAACAATTTGGTGTGCTGTAGATATGGCTTAAGCCTCTTTGCTTAGCATGATCAAATTCAGGGACATTTATCCTTATTATAGCCATCTCCATATATGTTATTAATCTGACATGTACAATACCTCAAAAAGGCACAAATTAAAATATAATTCTACACCATATAATACTTTCTGTACAGCCAACTATTATCTTAAGCACTGAAAACAAAAATTGCTGGAGATCACAGTGGCTCAGGCAGCACACATGGAGAGAGAGCAAGCTAACGTTTCAAGTCGAGATGACTCTTCATCAGAGCTGATCTTAAGTATACTGATTTTGCTTAACATTTTAAAGAAACATCTTTTTCACTTTAATCTGGTTCACTTCAGATATTATGATTTATTTGATACATTATTAACCTTATGATCTGGCTTAGAGAAATGCAAGAACATTTTTGCATTCAATCTTTTCTCTTCAATATGTTGATGCCAATTACGCTATTGAATTACAGTACGGCAAGAAAACATACAATTCAAGAACAAATTATAGGTTGAATACATTCTCTCCTCCCAATAATTTCCAAAGAAAAGGTGAATCGATAAATTGGTTTACTGAAGAGCTGTCATTTTTGATCAAACTTCAAATGTATAACTACTCGATGTCAAATATGACTCCTGCTCCTTGGATGCTGCCTGACCTGCTGCGCTTTTCCAGCAACACATTTTCAGCTCTGACACTCCAGCATCTGCAGACCTCACTTTCTCCTCGATGTCAAATATGACAGGATAGTCCATTCTGGTTCCATAGCAGCTCTGTGGATTTATACGCAGCTGGCATTTCAGGCTAACTTTAAGGTAAATCCTAAATTAGTACAACATGGACTGATCCTGTCCATAAAATACAGAATACAAGATGCTAGGGAACAAAGAATATGTTTTACCATAGAGAACTGCAAGAGGTTGCTAGGAGTTGTGCACACAAATGATGATTTTGCATTCAAATGGTTTTAGGGAATGTATAGTCAGTAAAATTCACCAGGAAGTGGCATACTAGGTGAAGTTTGGGCCCGTGTGTGACAGGAATCGAGGAACAGAGATTTCAATGAGTTACAGTTTAATGAGTTCTTTATTTTCACTCATTCACAAGATTTTAGAAATTCCTGCGAAGGCCAGTATTTATTGTCTACCTGTAATTATTCTTGAGAAGATATTGGTGAGTTGCCTTCTTGGATGCAGTGAAGTAGTTTGCTAGGGTATTTTCAGAGGGCAAATGAGAACTAACCACGACATTGCTGACCAGGAGTCATTTATAGGTGATGCCAGATACGAATAGCCAATTTTTATCTCTAATAAACATCTGGAGATCAGATGGTTTCTTACAATAATCCAGTAGTTTAATGGTGACCATTATGGAGTTTTACTTTTTCCTTTATTCATTCAAGGGACATTAGTGTCACTGGCAAGAGCAGACCTTCATGTGTAGCCCGAGCAATGCTTGAGAAGATAGTGGTGAGCTACTTTCTTGAGTTGCTGCTGTCTATGTGACGCGAGCACACCTGAAACTTTGGGAGATTGCGTGCCCAAGCTTTGTGGCAATGGAAAACAAAGAAACAGCTCTGGGCAACGATGATGTGTGGCTTAGAGTGAGTCTGCTCTCCCTGTTTCCTAAGGTGGTAAAGATCATTGCTCAGAAGGTGCTGTTGAAGAAATTATATTGCATGGCACTAATTTTATCGACATGATTTACAGACAAAAAATAACTGGTAAGGATAAATTATATGAGACATATTATAATAATGAATTATGATTAGATCAGATGAGATTCCCTACAGTGTGGCAACAGGCCCTTCGGCTCAACCAGTTCACACCGACCCTCTGAAGAGTAATCCACCCAGACCCATTTCTCTCCAACTAATGCACCTAACACTATGGGCAATTTAGCATGGCCAATTCACCTAAGCTGCACATCTTTGGACTGACGGAGGAAACCAGAGCACCCGGAGGAAACCCACGCAGACACGGGGAGAATATGCAAACTCCAAACAGACAGTCACCCAAGGATGGAATTAAACCTGGTGGTATGAGGCAGCAGTGCTGACCACTGAACCACTGTGCCGCCCTCCATGGTAACGTTGTTATGGTCCCAGAGGATCAAAGGGCTTCTCTCTTATTTAACCTGAGGGTCACCATATTTCAGTTGTTTGGGAGAAGTTGAGAAGGAAGGACTTTCAACCAGTGCAGGAATTGAACCTACAATGTTGACGTCATTCAGAATAGTAATCCAATGGTCCAGCCAACTGAGCTTTGGAAGTCATATATACTACAGCCAATGGATCTGGGACGGTGCTCTGCAGTCAGATTTGTGGCCATAGAGATGTACAGCATGGAAACAGACTGTTCGGTCCAACCCGTCCATGCTGACCAGATATCCCAACCGAACCTAGTCCCACCTGCCAGCACCCGGCCCATATCCCTCCAAACCCTTCCTAATCATATGCCCATCCAGATACATTTTAAATGTTGCAACTTTACTAGCCTCCACCATTTTCCTCTGGCAGCTCATTCCATACATGCACAACTCTCTGCATGAAAAAGTTGCCCCTTAAGTCTCTTTTATATTTTTCCCCTCTCACCCTAAATCTATGCCCTCTAGTTCCTACCCCAGGGAAAAGACTTTGTTTATTTATCCTGTCCATGCCCCTCATGATTTTATAAACCTCTTTAAAGGTATACCTCAGCCTCCAACGCTCCAGGGAAAACAGCCCCTCCCTATTGCTCAAAACCACCAAACATGGCAACATCTTTGTAAATCTTTTCTGAACCCTTTCAAGTTTCACAACATCCTCTAATAGGAAGGAGACCAGAATTGTATGCAATATTCCAAAATTGGCCTAACCAATGTCCTGTACAGCCGCAACATGACCTTCCAACTCTTGCACTCAATATCCTGACTGATAAAGGAAAGCAAATCAAATGCCTTCTTCACTATCCTATCTGTCTGTGACTCTACTTTCAAGGAGATATAAATCTGCATTCTAAGGTCTCTTTATTCAGAAACACTCCCTAGGACTGAACCATTAAATGTTTCAACCCTGCGAAGATTTGCTTTCATAAAATGCAGCATCTCGCATTTATCTAAATTACAATCCATCTGCCACTTCTCAGCCCATTGGCTCATCTGATCAAGATCCTGCTGTAATCTGAGATTAACCTGCTTCGCTGTCCACGATACCTCCAATTTTGGTGTCATCTGCAAACTTACTAACTGTACCTCTTATGCACACATCCAAATCATTTATGTAAATGTTGAAAAGTAGTGGACCAGCACCAATCCTTGTGGCACTCCACTGGTCACCAGCCTTGAAGATTGATATAAAAATTAAGTTGAACACTTTTTATTTTGCTTATTGTAGAGCCAAAATATGCAGGTGTGCAACTCTTTGCCCTGTGTTAATGTTCCAAGCTATTGACGGCCACCTATGCTCTCTCCTACCCCCTGAACTCACCCAGCTCCTTGGACTGTTGTTCAAGACCACCGATTGTACTGATCCCTTGGGGCCAGTACAATACCTCCGAAGCCACACATCACATCTACAAAGGAGGCCAGCAAAGCAGTCTGAGATGAGCAGGACAATAGCCTCAGTCAGTGGATGCAGGATGTATCGCCCCAGGCTCATATCCCTTCTCAGGCACAATCCAAGTTTTAAGTTAAGGTGCTTTTGGCACCAGCCCAAAATATTTTCTGTTCTTGACTTCTTCAAATTGTAGTATCAAAAGTAAAGCACACTCGCAACATCTTAAGTGAATAAAAGGAGCATATTGAATCACTGTTCATGGCAACCAGTAAATCTGGCAATAACTATGATAGCACTGTCGTATGTTATTCACTGACTTTGATTACACTGCCTCTATGTGTTTGCCCTACTACTAATGGGGTTAAGGCTCATCTTGCAGATCATCCTCTCAACCTTCCCAAGTTGACCTCATTTAAATCATTCTAGGCCATTTGTTCCTCAGCTACCACATTTTCCTTTCTCTTGAGTAATGTGCCACATGAAAAAGGTAATAAATGGTTCACTGTTTGTATTTGCCAGCTTTATTGCTGAACATGTGTTTCATATATTAACTCAGCCCGTTCCTTCTCTCCTTACACTGAACTGCAGCACTGCATCCAGCTCGTTTAGCAATGACTGCCCTGCATATGCCTTATACATCTGTGCATAATTATCTTAATCTAGAAGAGGTTTAGGCAAGGCATTTTTTCACAAAATATGCTATAAAAATGCCCTAAGCACATTACACTGTAGTTTTGGAGTATACACAGTAGTGTGTGGAGACACCCTGAAATGAAAATGTATTGCTTCTGGATGAAAACCATGTGGAGATACTGCTCATTCATCACAACTGTAGTTCAACAGCTTTATCTGCTGTGCACAGTTTAAACAAAATATTGCAAGAAGGTGTATTCAGGGTCACACCTCTACAAGTCAAAGGTTTTAGCATCAGTAGTAACAAACTTCTTAATAGCAGAACCCTTCACTGGAGTTTGATCCATTACAGAATGAAACAAGGCACCAGCTTGGACCTCTCAATTTAGTATATCTCGTTTTTAAGAAGCACACCTGGTAAATTTCTGGTCTTTTCTAAATGAAGATGCTTCGCTTGCAACATCAAAATATCAACTTTTATAACCCTTCATTTATATAGTGTCTAAGGCTCCAGGCGAAAATACTGAAGGATATGCCACTGCACAAAAAATGTTCTCTTCAATCTGTTCCATTTCATATAAATTAACTGCTAACTCACAATCACTGACTTCAAGAAACTCACTTCAAATTACAGCCAATACACGCACCCTTCCAGTCTCAGCAAAAGCTCTGAGGAAGGCTCACTTGACTTGAAACATTAACTCTGATTTCTCTCCACGGATGCTCCCAGACCTGCTGAGCTTTTCCAGCAGTTTCCATTTTTGCTTCTGCTTTACAGCATCTGCAGTTCTTTCCGTTTTTACTCAGCAAACATTCTGTATATTTCTCAACTTCATGCAGACTGGGCTGTCTCAGTGAACAGGTTGCGTATGATGCCCAATGCGCTGTTCTGAACAAAACTCCAACAGATTAAATCCTAGGAAAATTGAAAATAAAAATTGCTTAACTACTGGGAAAAAGTGAGGACTGCAGATGCTGGAGATCAGTGCTGGAGAAGCACAGCAAGTCAGGCAGCATCCGAGGAGCAGGAGAATCGACGTTTTGGGCATAAGTCCTTCATGAGGCTCATGGGTCGGGGCTGAGAGCTAAGTGGGAGGAGGTGGGTTTGGGGAAAGGTAGCTGACAAAGTGATAAGTGGATGAAGGTGAGGGAGGAGGTAACTATTTCCAAATTAATATATTGCAAAGTTTGTATTTGTGGTCGCCTTCCACAGAGCATTCTACTTGACCTTCAGAACGTATTGAGGAGTCAACGGACATTTTTACACCAGATTACTATACCATACATATAATTCTTACTTTACAATTTAAGAAATACAGCACAGATAGTGACATTTTCAACAAAAGAAACAAATCTGTAGAAATTTCAGAAGCTCTGCAGTTCGGTATAAACATGAGAGAAAGACAATGTCATTTTGTAGACCTCAGACCAAGGACAGTACCTTCCATCATCTCCATGTCTTCAGGGGGAACACAGTGGCCCGCATGGCTTATAGCCCAAATGGGATACCTCTGGTTGAGAATCTTGTATAAGATCCGCATAAACGGTTTATAGTAACAGACTACTCCTGGGTTCCCTGTGAAAATACACAAAAGACAATGGATCTTTTAGAAAAACAATAAAAAGTGGAAGAAAATAGGCCACAGATTCAGCTTCAGAATAAAGAAAATACAGCAAAGGAAGAAATTGTTGATTATTTAACCTGTAAAAGGTTAAATTTCTTGGAAACGAAAGAGCAAACTATATTATCTCTAATGGAGAGATAAACATCCATTTATTTATTTTGAGTATTATCCAATACAATTGAAGACAAACGTCTAAAATAAATAAATATCAAATAGATACAATTTCAAACTCAAAAACCTTAACAAATGATATGCATAATTTAGCTTGAGGTTAGCAGCATTTCAATTCTTTATGAAGATAACTGAGGGGGTAAAAATGAAGGGAGTTAATTTATCTGTCTCAATTACTTTAATGGTTTGACAACAAAAATGCAAATTTAAAAAGCAAGGAATTGATGGACCCAGGAGCTAAGATAACACACTTGTGAGATCAGGAAATGAAAGCTGCTGAATATTAGGTTGGATTAATTAGTGAAGAGAAGAGATATCGCATCAGTCCACACTCGATTCAAATTTACATCCCAAAGATGAAACCATTATTGTTCTGCATCCAATGGATCGTTCCTTTTAATTCAATCTTCATCTTTTATTTGACTTTCTCCAGCCTCACTGCTAAGAACAGAAACTCAATGAATTGGATTTGAGAAAGACGTGGCTGGAAGGGGATTGAGGCTGGGAAGTAAATATCCAAGGTGAGTCCTGTCAAAAGCAGGTGAACAGAGGACTGTTTTGTTAGTAAGAAATGAAATTAAATCAATAGGAAAAACAATACTGGGTTGAAACGTGTAGAACTTGTGCAGGTAGAGTTGAGGTAGAGCAAAACAAAAATCCTAATGGGAGTACTGTACCCAGGCTTCCAAGCAGTTGTCAGGATATGGGGAAGAAAATAAATCAGGAGATAGAAGAGTCACATAAGAAAGGCACTATTACAATAATCACGGGGGATTTCAATATGCAGGCGGATTGGGAAAATCAGGTTGGCAGTGCATTCCAAGAAAAGGAATTTGTGTGGAATGTCTACAAGATGGTTTCTTTGTGGTAGAGCCCACCAGGGAACAGACAATTCCGGATTTGGTGATGTATAATGAGGCAGACTTGATTAAGGAGTGTAGGCTTTAGAGGGCAGTGATATGATAGAATTCACCCTGCAGTTTGAGAGGGAGAAGACTAAATCAGATGTAATGGTAGTACAATTGAGTAAGGGTAACTATAAAGACATGAGGGAGGAGCTGGCCAGAGTTGATTGGAAGGGAAGCCGAGCAGGGATGATGGTGAAACAGCAATGCCAGGAGTTTCTGGGAATAATTTGGGAGGCACAGCAGGAATTCATCCCAAGGAAGAAGAAACATACGAATGGGAGGATGAGACAACCATGACTAAAAAAGGAGGTCAAGAACATCATAAAAACAAAAGAAAAAGTATCCAATGTGATGAAAATTAGTGAGAAGCCAGAGAATTGGGAAGCCTTTAAAAGCCAACACAGGACAACTAAAAAAGCCATGATGTGGAGGTGCTGGTGTTGGACTGGGGAGGACAAGATCTGAAGTCACATGGCACCAGGTTATAGTTCAGCAGGTTTATTTGAAATTTCAAGCTTTCGGAGCACAACTCCTTTAACAGGTGAAATGGTAGTGCTCCGAAAGCTTGAGATTTCAAATAAACCTGTTGGACTATCACCTGGTGTCATGTGAATTCTAACTAAAAAAGCAATAAGAGTGTGAGATAATGAAACATGAGGGGAAGCTAGAAAGAACTATACAATAAGATTTCAAGAGTTTTTAAAAGATATATAAGACAAGGGCAAGAGTAAAATTCAACTTCTCGAAAATGAGACTGGAAACGTAGTAATGCGGAACAAAGACTCAACGAATTGGATCTTAAGAAAATTGAAAGTGTTGTTCATCTATTTCCAGATTAATATACTCAGACAGATGTAAATGTGCTCCCCTTCACAAAACATTCTGCATGATCGTTAAAATGTTTTGCAGCTTCAAAAGGGCATTTTTACACATGATCAATGTACCATGCATCTAATTCCTACTTTATAATTCAACAAAGTATAACAGAGAAGGTGATATTTTAAGTTTAAAAAAAAGTCACAATTTCAGATGGTCCAGTCCATGAGCTGGCTATCTGTTCCTACATGCAAACAGTCCTTACAGCAGCATTCCAATGGAAGCCATCAGAGTGCTCCAAATGCAGCATTAAAGTGAAGACTCATATTGTAAGTGGATCAGAGGTGTGCCATTACGATGCAGTGAAGCTGGCATGTGTCATATGGCAATCACTGTGGACACGGACTGCATGCAACTGCTCCCCATGGGATTATGCTGCAAGATATTGGTATGAGGTATCTGGGTTGGAGGTCCATAGGAGCAAGCATTGATCTAGAGTCAGCAGTGACATTTATGCCGGGGGTCCTCAGCATCTAGTTTCTATCCAGTGAGGAAGCGGATGCATATGAATTAGGTGAAATTACGTAATTAGGAGGGTGATAATGAGTGATAATCCATGCCAAAAGGTCTCTTGCTACTCACTAGCCAGAATCTCATTTCAACATCCAGGATTTGATTAAAAAGTGAGACTCCTTGGATTATGCATCGAGAAGGACGTTGCTCAGCATCTTGCTCAAATTCCCAAAATTTCTCACCACAGCCCATGTCGTTCAGAGGCTGGGATGACTCTGCCCACGGTTTGAGAGTTCAGAATTAAGTAGCCAATTACAAGATTTTCTTCAATGAAAGAAAGATAAATTGTATTAATAACTGAGAAAAAAAACTAATAGAAGATAAGGTCAAACGTAGCCATGACATTTTAAAAAAAGGGTGAGGGCCTACTATAGGAGGCACAGGAAGATAAAGAATATGTAACTTAAAAGTTCATGAGGTGTTTGGTTTATAACCTGAGACAACTGGGGTTTATATCTTGCAACCTCAGCAGTGTTGAAATTATCTTTAAGTTTTTAGTGAACAAGTATTTTCCAAGTTGCTCTGTCATTGGATGCCATTCTTTCAGAAATACTGAGGGAAAACTGGGAGGTAGTCTTCCAGTCCTGTTGTTAAAATTCCAATTTTTCCTTTTTTTGCTGCCTGCCAAACTAGCTGCTAAAAATATGATTCATGCATGTATTCTGGTGCTTGGCTTTACTGGTGCTCTAAGCTGGATAACTGCAGGCAATTCTTTCACCTGATTAAGTGAAAACATCGATAAATGTGTAAACAAAGCAGTAGATGCAGATCTGAGTTTCAATGCCTTTTTTATAACTCTGTCAATTTTATTTCAGTTAGGTTCGCGTTTACTGATTGTTTCCTTAATTGATTTGACTCGTGACTAGATGATTGCTGCAGCCAATGTCTCATGCCACTTTAAAGGAACCAAAGACAAGTCAGCCTGGAGACCAATGGGCAAAAGGACAACATTTTCCTAGTTCGTCTGGACGCTTCCAATTTCCAGACCACAGGGTAACAGAAGACGCACGTGAGGTAAAGTTCAACACCAAAAGCCTTAACTAAAGTCAATTGAGTGCAATGTATGGCGCGGGTAACCCAAAATGATAGCGGTGGGACTCACAGTGAACTACAATGGATGATTTGGAAACTCAAACTTCTAATTCTGCTAACAGGAGCCTTTTACAATTTATAAAAAGAAATTTGGAATCTTAAGCTGCAAATAAAAAGATAAAGGACAACAAAGGTGACTGGAAAATACAAATTTTAGCGAGTTTTGAGAAGATTTGTAGCTCAGGTTGAGGTCCTGGATGTAGGTTTGCTCGCTGATCTGGAAGGTTCATTTCCAGATGTTGCGACACCCTACTAGGTAACATCTTCAGTGGGCCTCAGGTGAAGCACTGTACATGATTTCTACTTTCTATTTATATTTTTAGGTTTCTTTGTGTTGGTGTTGGCATTTCCTGTGGTGATGGCATTTCCTGTTCTTTTTCTCAGGGGTGGTGGATGGGGTCTGACTCGATGTGTTTGTTGATAGAGTTCCGGTGGAATGCCATGCTTCTAGGAATTCTCGTGCGTGTCTCTCTTTGGCTTGTCCGAAGATGGATGTGTTGTCCCAGGAAGGACACCACTCCAACTGGGACAATACATCCATCTTAGAACAAGTTAAAAAAAAGAGACATGCACGAGAATTCCTAGAAGCATGGCATTCCAACTGGAACTCTATTAACAAACACATCGAGTTAGACCTCATCTACCACCCCCAAGAAAAAGAACAGGAAATGACATCACAACAAGACATGACATCATCACAGGAAATGACATTACCAAAGGAAATGACAACACCAACCCAAAGAAACCCAAACATTTAAATAGAAAGCAGAAATCATGCACAGTGCTTCACCTGAGGCCCACTGAAGATGTTACCTAGTAGGGTGACAAAACGTCTGGATCTGAACCTTACAGCTCAGCAAGCAAACCTACATCCAAATCCAAATCTATAATAAACATTGTAATATTCTATTACAGAGTTAAGGCAAGGTGTTAGACAAGTATAACTGAAATTCCATTTGACCAGACAAGAATCTTTGATGTAGGAGAGAATAGATGGCCACAATTTTAATAATATATAAAGTTATGTTGTCAATGTTCCAAACAGTTAAGAGTAATTGATTTTAAAAATAGCGTGTAGTAACATAGTTGAGCATGAAGTATTATTGGTGTTGTTGAGTAGGTAAAGTCACTGATTATATTCAAGATGATGGTCAATAGATTTTGGGTTATTTTGGAATGAGTGTTTATGGGAATAATGGGAAAAGGTGAAGTTGAAATAGTCAATCAGCTGTAATCTTGTTGAATGGCAGACGAGTAACCAATCGGTCTCTTCCTGTCCCTCCTACTTACAGATCATTCAAATGTGAATGGTACAACTGAAACCAGGCATTGCGTTTCTTTTTCTTTTTACATCTGAGCACTTATTCCATTGCTAGTTCCGATGTCACCTTCCCAGAGAAATTTTTAGTTACCAGGAGTAATGCTGCAAACTGAAATTGTCCAACAGTTGTCTCGTTGCTCTGAAGCTGTGGAAATAATCCTGAAATCTAAAAAGGGATGGCAGTGAAGGGTATAATACTTTAAAAAGGTATAGATTCCATATGATGATATAAGAATTGCAAGCAGCAAGAACAGTTGCATACCAAATTATTCTTACTTTGTCCCTGTTTTAATTTGGATTTCAAAAGATTATCATCATCCTGATGGCATTAACACTTCTAAATACTGGCTGCTTTCTCTCAGCGGCAAACTCACAAGCCGAATTTTCAATTCTATGTTCATAATAAGGAAGTTAGATGTAGCAATGTAAATTCTGGCAGTTAGTTCATGGCTGCTTCTCTTATGAAACCTTAGTAAAACAGGCCAATATAAGAAAGTGAGGACTGCAGATAGAGTTCTAGAGATGTACAGCATGGAAACAGACCCTTCAGTCCAACCTGTCCATGTTGGAGATCAGAGTCAAAAGGTATGGCGCTGGAAAAGCACAGCAGGTCAGGCATCATCTGAGGAGCAGGAGAATCAACGTTTCAGGCAAAAGACCTTCATCGGCATTCTCCTGTTCCTCGGATGCTGCCTGACTTGCTTTGCTTTTCCAGTGCCGCACTTTCAGGCCAATATAAGAACAATTTGCCAGATACTGCAGTTTATTGCATAATCAAAATACATAATCAGCTGCAGTACGCAAACAAGCTGTTGTTGCTCCACTAGCTGACTAATTGTTACATTGGAGTACCATTCTAGTGAGAACTTCTCTTGTATTTGACTGGAACCCTGAAGTCAAATTGTTCAGCAAGATTTCTTACATCAGTCAATCTCCTCAGCTCTGGGTCATCTCTGCAGAAGTCTTTCCGTGTAATGCCCTGGGCCCAACCGTCTTTAACTGCTTCATCAAAGATGTCCCTTCTATCATAAGGTCAAAGGTGAACATGTACACTGATGTTCGCACAAGTTTAATGTGACTTCTCAGATAAAAAGTAATCGGAATCCAAATGTGCAAGAATGAACAACATTCATATTTATGCCACACAAGTAATGCACACAAGCAATTAGCATATCCAACAAGAGACAATACAACCATTGTCCCGAGACATTCAGCAGCATTACCATCACTGAATATCCCACTATCAATATTTTCAGAGTTACCATTAACCAGAAACTTAACTGGACTAACCATTTAAATACTGATTGCAACAGCAGGTTAGATGCTGAGAATTCTGTGCTGAGATACTCCCATCACAACTACCCAAGTGCCAGTCCAACACCTACAACACAAAAGTTAGAGAGTAATGAAAAATGCCCCACTTGCCTGGATGGGTGCAGCGCCACCTACACTCAACATGTTTGATGGCATTCAAGAGTAAGCACTTTGATTGGTACCTCATCTAATTCACCATCAACATTCATTCCCTCCACCAGCGATGCACAGTAGCAGCAGTGAGCACCATTTACAAGATGCACTGCAACAATGCATCAAGGCACGTTACACAGCACTTCCCAAATCCACAATCTTTACCCCCGAGATTCACAAAGACAGCAGATACATCGGAACCCCATCACCTGCAAGTTCCCCTCTAAACCACACACCATTCCTTCACTGTCGCTGCATCAAAATCTTGGAACTCCATCACGAAGAGCATTGTGGGTGTAACCTCAATGAATGTAGCAGCTCAAGAATGCAGCTCGCCACATCTTTTCCCGGGCAATTAGGGATGGGCAATAAATGCTGGCTAAGCCAGAGATACCGGTGACTGAATTATAAACAAAAATCAGTCACAACAACTTTAAAATAACAGCTGAATTATTTTGAGCCAGCTATAAAATATTCATCCTGCTAGAACCTATGCTGGGTTAAAGTGGCTTATTTTTCTAGTAGTGTAATCCTATAAATTGAACGAAACAGCACCAGAATAAAAGCATTTTTGAATTGCTGTTCAACATTATTTCCCTTAGCACCAGTATTTCCTCAGGTAAGAATATAGAATAGTCATTGAATGGTTACAGTATAGAAAGACGTCTTTCATCTAGTTGTATCTGAGCAGCCTGCACAAAGTCAGCCACTTCAAATAATCTCAGAAATGTTCATGCACAGAAGACGACCACTCAGTCCACTGTGCCTAAACGGCTCATTAAATAAATATCTAGTGCACAGAATCATTGAAAACTTAACTTGCTGGCATCGCATTCAAACTGCATTTTGATAGCCAATTCATCTGTCTACTTTTTTCCTGACTGTGCAATTATGTGATAAATAAATTCCTATAGTCGTTACCCTGATGCCTAAAAATCACATATTTAATGCTTTATATTTTGTATGTTATATTTTAAAATATCTGATGTGCTGAACTCGTGCCATAAACAGTGTAAACCCTCACCACTGCTTCCATTCCCCTCCTTGGCTCAAATGACACAGTCACAACACGGGGTTGTATGCAATGCCAAAGCTGAACTTCTCATCTCATCTACACTGAGAAAGCAAGAATGCCTACTATAGCTCAGCTGTAGTCTTTGCTCCCAACAGTAATACCAGCGACCCTTTAGAGGGTTTCAATTTACAGACACAAACCCACATTCCATTAGTTCACCACACTCCATGCCAACATCACAAGGCCTGACCAAGTCTATTGAATACCTTACTGTATTTTTTTCATGATAACACACAATTTATTTCCAAATAAAGTTGTTACCAAATTACTGATCACTTCATTGGAAGTGTGCAACATCCTTTACAGACAAACTTTATACAGGGATAGGATTGGCACAATATTTCATGTAAAGATTAACATTAGCCCTTTTTCTCGCATGAGAGCTCAAATGCTCAAAATCCTTACACTTTTCCTTTAAAAGAAGAAACCAGCCAAGGTTGAAGATTCTAGTGTTTAGTATTTATAGCATAACTTTAAATACACTATGCCTTTACAAATAGTGAACACAATAAAGTTTCTACCGAAGTTATGTCTTAATTTAGATGGATGAAAATGATTGCACTGGGAGAATGGCTGAAACACTCCATTAAAATGCTACAAACTTTGTGCACTTCTTTATATTAAGTCCTTTCTTTAATTTCTTTTCTAATACATCTATAAATTTGAAGAAGGTGTTATTCTTAAACTAATGTAACCTTAACAGTGATCTAAGATGCAAATATGGCACTTGTCTCAGCGACTTCAATTAGCTTCTGAGAACATGGCATGAATCTTAACGGAATATAGCACATCGAATTTTCATAAATCTGGCTCAAATCAAGAGTTAACGTAACATTGCAAATCCCCGTTTGAACAAGTAACAAAAATCAATAAAAACCAAGCTACAACAAAATCCAATTCTGTCAGAATTTTACTCTTCTGTCCTCAACTTCGCACATATTAGTTACAAAGAATTCTGCTACAATATGTAGTTGCACCAGTGGTTACAAATCTTTTCAACAGCTATGAGTACAGTACGAATACAGCTGTGCCATACCATTAAACTGTTAAAAAAAAAACATGTCGAATACATACTGGATGGATGTGGGTAGCTGATGTTGTCAATTTGTATTTAGAACACCACCATTTATGCAACTTCCAGTTTTCTGTCAGCTTAGTTTTGACATGGAATTACATTTGTTTGTACAGGTATATAACATTCGGACAAATGCACATCTGAGAAATATCATAACAAGGCACAGTAAAGAAACCACAGATGAAAACTGAGTGAGAGTCTTGAAATATCATCACAACCTTTATCCTGTAGATGTTTATATAAGAATAAGCAAACATATAGTTCAGTTCCATATCTAAAATGATGGAATACAAATAAAACAGAATGGTAATACATAACTTGTACAATCATAGATTGTACAATTTACAGCAGAACCAGGTGGCTCCAGACCTCATCACAACTGTGATCTAAACAAAGATGCAAGAGCTGAATGCCTGAAGAGAATCAAAAGTAACTATCCTTGACATCAAACTCAAACAAAACTGACCTCAAGGGGATATCCTTATGGTTGTGGTTGTTAGAAGTCAGCCGGAAAGCATTATTACAACTCATTTACTGATTAAACCTTTAGACATATCTTTTTTACCTGTAGACTTGACACCTAGCCAGTCTCTCAGGCTTTCTGTATGAATTTGACCTTGTTAAAACTCTGTTGACTATGTCCTAAACTTGCATAAAGTCTCATTCCAGTGCCTCGCTGACCTATATTGAGTCCCAGTTAAATAGCGTTTCATTTGAAAATTCTCTTTCTTGCTTCAAATCCCAACATGACCTTGCCGCTGTAATTGCCTTCAGTCCCACAATGCTGTTGTCTATCTGTCCTCCTCTAATTCAGCTCTCTCTCTCGAGCAGTCTGGATGTACAAACATTGGTGACTGTGCTTTCAGTTGTCTGCAAAGGCTTTAAACGCTTGAATTCCTTCCATACACCTCTATACTTCACTTTTTCTTTAAAGACGCTCCTTAACCTCACCTCTTTGACCAAATTTTAGATCATCCATCTTAATATCGCCTGATGGGGTTAAGTATCAGATTGTCAGATTTTGGTTTCTGACACTCCTGAGAAACACCTTGTGATGTTTTATTAAACTGAGCTATACAAGTACAAGTTGTTGAAAATATGTTGCTGGAAAAGCGCAGCAGGTCAGGCAGCATCCAAGGAGCAGGAGAATCGACGTTTCGGGCATGAACCCTTCTTCATTCCCGAAACGTTGATTCTCCTGCTCCTTGGATGCTGCCTGACCTGCTGCGCTTTTCCAGCAACACATTTTCAGCTCTGATCTCCAGCATCTGCAGTCCTCACTTTCTCCATGTACAAGTTGTTGCCAATGCAGAAGCTTTTCAAAGTAGTATCTTCAGTCTTATTGCAATCACCTGCTTCATGAAAGATCATCTTTCTGTCACGGGGAGTTACAGAGTCACACAGTACAGAAGAGGCTCTTTAGCCCATTGAGTCTATACTGCCACTCTTCAATGATTCTACTATTTCTCCCACTGGATGTCCATGACCAGCCTGGTCATACCTCACGCTTTTAGGGGACTATGTTCACTCAGTTGATCAATAGTACAAGGTTAAAGAGTTAAAAATCACACAACACCAGGTTATAGTCCAACAAGTCTAATTGGAAGCACACTAGCTTTCGGACCGACGGCCTTCATCAGGTGGTAGTGGAAGGCTCAATCCTAACACAGAATTTATAGCAAAAATTTACAGTGTGATGTAACTGAAATTATACATTGAAAAGTTGATTGTCTGTTAAGCCTTTCATCTGTTAGAATACAGTGATAGTTTCACTTCTTTCATGTGTAAATCACAAAACCTTTTTTTTAAAAGTTGCATGCTCGGGTTAGCTGTTAACAACGGTGATAGCTAGACAATATGTTGAAGGTGTTAGCCCTCTGTGTTCTTTGTTTATGTCATGATGTTTAGATTGATTCTAATCTAAAAAGTAAGGTAACGGAGTTTTACATAAATTCATGCAGTTTTGAGCAATGTAACCCTGCAAGTACAAATTCACCCCACAAAATATATGTGTGTGTGTGTGTGTGTGTGTCTGTCTGGGTTGCGGGTTGTGAGTGTGAGAAAGTGTATGTGTGTGTGTAGTGAGTGCAGAGTGTCTTAAGTCTGTGAGGGGTGCATGTGTGAGTGTGGGAGTATGTGTCTGTAAGGGTGTGTGTGGGTGTCTGAGTGCGCGCCTGTGTGCATGCGTATAGGAGTGTGTGTGTGTGTGTGTGTGTGTGTGTGTATTGTGCAATGGTGGTCACCTGTAATGTGACATGAACCCAAGTCCCGGTTGAGGCCCTCCCTATGGGTACTGAACTTAGCTATCAGCCTCTACTCGGCCACGATTCTCTGCTGCTTGTCCCGAAGTCCACCTTGAAGGATGGTCACCCGAAGGTTCGAGGCTGAACGTCCTGGACCACTGAAGTGTTCCCCAACTGGGAGGGAACCCTCCTATCTGTTGATTATTGTGTGGTGCCCATTCATCTGTTGTCGTTGCCTTTGCTCGGTTTCCTCAATGTACCATGCCTCCGGGCATCCTTGCCTGCAATGTCTAAGATAGACAACGTTGGCCGAGTCACATGAGTACCTGCCATGTACAAGGTGGGAGGTGTCCCCACGCGTAATGGTGGCATCCATGTCCACACTCTGACACGTCTTGCAGTGCCTACTGTGACAGGGTTGTATGGAGTTGGCCTGAGAGCCGGGCAGCTTGCTACGAACAACGATCTGTTTGAGGTTTGGCGGTTGTTTAAAGGCAAGTAGTGGAGGTGTGGGGAAGGCCTTGGTGAGGTGCTCATCCTCATTGATAATGTGTTGCAGGTCACGAAGAACATGGCGTAATTTTTCAGCTCCTGGGAAATACTGAACAACGAAGGATAACCTGTCGGTTGCAGCACATGTCTGTCTCCTGAGGAAGTCATTACGGTTCCTTGCCCTGGCACGTCGGAACTGGTGGTTGATGTGTTGGGCATCGTACCCCGTTCTTGTGAGGGCATCCCTGAGTACTTCCAGGTGTCCGTCACATTCCTCCTCACCTGAGCAGATCCGGTGTATGCGTAGGGCTTGTCCATAGAGGATGGCTGTTTTAATATGTTTTGGGTGGAAGCTGGAGAAGTGTAGCATTGTGAGGTTGTCTGTGGGCTTGCGGTAGAGTGTGGTGCTGAGGTGTCCATCCTTGATGGAGACGCATGTGTCCAAGAATGAGACAGACAGTTGAGAGTAGTCCATGGTGAGTTTGATGGTGGGATGAAACTTGTTGATGTCACTGTGTAGTTTTATCAGTGACTCCTCGCCATGGGTCCAGAGGAAGAAAATGTCGTCATCTCCTAATCAAGGTTAAAGAGGGTAGTGTTCCAAGTGTACGGATGCGGCTAAAATAAAAGAGCCCTGAGTAAATAGTGAACAGTTTTGAAAACCAAAAGAAATATCGATAAATCAACAGAATTAATTCGGTCTTCCAGTGTCAGTAGAGATAAGGTGGAACATTTTGGATATATGAAAAAAGTCTTACACTTTGGTAAAAGAATGACGTTAACGAGCAGGTTTTATGGTTAACAAGACATTAAAAACAAGACACTAACTTTAGTTAGTGAATGCCATAAAAATGCTTTAGGAATATACAGTTTTATTGGGACTGCTTTTGTTACAACAAATAGATCATAGAATGATTTGACAGTACTCTTTAAAATTTTGAAGATAGACACAGATAAATAAAAGCAAATGACAGTGGATGCTGGAAATCTGAAATAAAAACAACAAGTATTGGCCAAACTCAACAGGTCTAGCAAGCAGTAGTGCCTCACAGTACCAGGGACCCGGGTTCGATTCCAGCCACGGGCGACTGTCAGTGTGGAGTTTGCACATTCTCCCCGTGTCTGTGTGGGTTTCCTCTGGGTGCATCGGTTTCCTCCCACAGTCCAAAAGTGTGCAGATTAGATGGAATTGCCGTGCTAAATTGCCCATAGTATCCAGGGATGTGCAGGCTATCTGAATCAGCCATGGAAAATGTGGGATACTGGGATAGGGTAGAGGGGTGCGTCGGAGTGGAATGCTCTCTGGAGGGTTGGTATGGACTTGATAGGCTGAGTGGCCAGCTTCCACACTGCAAAGATTTTAAGGTCTCTGAAATGTTTTGAGATAAATATGGCTCTCCTTTGTTCTGAAGAAGAGTCATTTGGCCTCAAATTTCAACACTTTTTCTCTCTCCACAGATGCTGCTTGCTCTGCTGAGTTTCTTCAGCACTCCTATTTGTATTTCAACTTGAAACAGACTGAGGTGGTCCCTGAGGTGTTTGGAACTGAAGTGGAAAGGGGGAACCTGAATAAGAAGTAAATTAATGTATTTAGGACTGAGAGCAGAACAATATAATGGGTTGCAAAGTTGTGCAATGTGCTATTAGAGTCATGTGACTGCAGCAGAAGCCATGTCAACATTTAAAAAGATGCAGGATTTGAAGGAAAAAGTAAGAAAGAGTTAGAAGAATAATAGATGCACATAGCATTAGTGTTCATGTTCATGTGGAGGATCAACAATTTCATGGACAGCTTGAGCTAAATAGCGTTTCCATGTTAAAAATTCTGCATACTTCGATGTTCAGCTCTATCACAATGTTCAAAACAATGAAACAGTTATTATCTGAATCTGAGCAACTAAGCAATAAGTAATGTGCACATAAAATTCAGTCATTGAGCATTTTTTGTTACTAGTACAAGGTTTGTTGCTGAGCTTCTCCAGCAATTTCCATTTTTGTTTGTGAAGGTTATACTCAATTCTGGCACAAGTTCTTTTACTGATCCATTACAGAATTGACAAATGTCCCAAACAATCTCTGACTGCAACTTATTGCTTGAATTTAAGTGCTCAGACTGGTTGAGTGGCTTATAATGTTGTGACTAAAGATTTCAGTGTTTTTAAGAAGAATTGGACAGTTACTTGAAGAAACAAATGTTTAAGGGCATGGCAGCAAACAATAGACAGATTGGAATAGGTAGCTCTTGTGAAGAAATATCCAAAGATTAAATAGTATGTTTCTGTGCATAATTCTAAACATGCCATCTATAATATCGATATGGATTAGGAACAATGCACTCGCTTGTGACAATTCTACCACATGTTTATAATTTTTACATTTGTATCTAAAATATCTTGCATGCTTGTTGTTATCTACTTCATTGTGAAAGAATGAAGTAAATGTAAAAGAGTAACTGTAAAAATCGGAATAAAAGCTGTCTGATTTTTGCAACTGAATTGAATCTTGGTAACAAACGGAGAAATTCAGTTCTGGTAGAAATCAAATGAGATAAGTACTGTCCCTAATGTACCTGTCCATTCATTCCTTCAGGCCTGAGAGTACTGAAGATATTGCTTTGAGGACCTCCTGCGTTTGTAACAAAACCAATAGTACAACAACTGTCTGGACATAATAGTACAGTGGTTTGATACTGGGCTACCTATTCAGAGGTTGAATACAAATACTCAGCATGGCAAGTTTAAGAATTGGACTCAATGAATTCTCTCATTTCCAGGCAGGCACTAGCAAATAGCAATGAGAGCTACCAGGTTGCTGTAAAAACAGAACTAGTTCTCTCACATGCTTCATTGCTCTAATTGACATGTGAGTCTATTCCTAGACATAACGGTTGTCATTTAATCACCTCTGAAATGGCTGAGCAAGTTACTCGGTTATTAAAAATAATCACTCTCATGACAACTGGGAGAGTCAATATATGACTGGTTTGGCCAGTCCCATGATCAGAATTAAACAAAATCAAGGGATAATGTATTTATTTGTTTAAAGTTGCAATTTATTGCTTAAACTTTGGAAAAGTATAGTTTGTAAATATACATTCAACTAATTGGGTATGCAGTGTAAGTGAATGCATATTTTGCATTTTAGGGTCCATAAAATGATATGGAAATTGGACTGCTCTGACCAGAATTCCAGGAAAGTTTTGCAATTTGAAAATCAAGTGCTGTATATATTGTTGAGCTGTGCAATATAACATTGCTCTTTGAAATAATAAGAGGAAGAGTTCAAAGTAAAGCAGCACCAAGAATCGTGTGAGATATGTATTCTCCCTGACAACGGCTCTCTGATTGGGTGAGCTGCAGTGTTAAAAATCTGTGAGAGCCAAGAACAGCAAAGGAGGAGAAACGTCCTGAGCCTAAAGACAGAAGGTATCTCTTTCTCTCCAAGAAAACCCAAGAAGGTTTTTAAAAAAAATTCAATCAAGAAGACGACCTAAATCCAGCTGATCCACAATTGAATTGAAGAACGACCATCTCCCAAGGACAACAGTATGCCATCAATGTAACGATCAAAAGGACGGTCAGAAAATAACACTCCACATTGTGCTCTGGATGACAACAAAATTTGTTTAACTTGTCTATATTCTCTTATCACCCATATTATGTGTGTTAAACCTTCATTGTTTTGTCTGTCTTAATGTTGATTGTATTGGTGTGTATTTTGAAAGGGTATAATTCAGATTGCATAATGTCGATTAGAAATCCATTTGTTTCATTGCTCATGTTCAAGTTAGGGGTGTTAATTTTGTTTCTCACTGTTACCGATGAAACCTGGTGTGAATTGCTTTTGTCCTGAGTAGTAGTCAGACAGGCACATTGGTGAATTTGAAGATTTTATTGGGACTTTCTACATTTAGTCAATTTGCGATGGTTTGTAGAACAATGGGACATCATCATCATTCTTCCCAGTTAAGTCGAGGCAACGAGCAAATTTTCCTTTCTAGCCTTTTTACTTATTTGCCCCTCTACTCCAAACCAGTGACTTTGTGCTGGGTTACAATTCCACAAGAAATTTCAGCTCCTCAAAAGTGATATTTGCTTTTGTTGTACATGTTTCTGGGCAGTGAGTGTTGACAGGACATTTGGCTAACAGAGGGTCACAGTCAAACTCTATCACCCATCAGTGTGGACAGGGCTAACTGAGAACATCATAATTCACAAATAGTGTTGTGTAATAAGAAAGGTTTAATTAATAATCTTGTCATGAAAAGGTCTCTGAAGAATAAAGAAACGTGATAGAACTTTATTTTGGGGTTGCAAGTGATTTAGTTAAGCCAAAACTATAGACTTAAATCTGAACAAAGCTAAGTACATATGTATGAGGGATAAATTAGCTAAGATAGACTGATAAGTATACTACAAGGTGTGATATGGCAGACATGAAACACCTAATTTGTCTTCATGTAGAAGACACAAAAAAAAAATTGGAAATAGAGGCACACCAAAGGACAAATGAAACTAAGCAACGTTGAGATGTTAATAATAAATAAATATTATTAGAGAAATTAATGGGATGAAAAGACAACAAATTTTTTAAACGTGGTCATCTCCAACCTTGCATTACAATAAAAAGAACTACAGAGAACATTGTTGCATTGTTTTTTTTATTCCAGAAATTCCAATTTTCTAGTACAGTCTTCCGTGACTGGAAGGTGACAAGCAATACCCTATTGAAGAAAAAAGGGCGAAAAATAGCAGGGACATCAATGATAGGGAACATATTAGAACCTAAGACTGGGTTGTGGTAATGGAACACTTAGAATTAAATTGTGATGAGACAGAGTCAACATGGATTTATGCCAATGAAATTATCTTGACAAATCTGTTGAGAGTTTTTTCTGTTTGCAATAAAAGGCTAGATGGGGAAAACTAATGCAGATAACTAATTTGGATTTTCAAAGGACGTTCAATAAAATGTGCATAGGAGGTTATTTTAAACTAACATTCGTGGAATTGTGGCTTATACTTTAGCATAAATTAGGATTTGATTAACGATCTGAAAACAGGGTCAGAAAAAGTAGTTCATTTTCAGGTTGGAAAGTTTTAACAGTGGGCAACAGCAATGGCCAGTGTTACAGCCTCAACTGTTTACAATCTATAGGAATACCTAGCTTGCTCATAACACAAAGTCAGTTCTAAGAAGCATTCAAAGAGACTGCAGGAAAAAGTGAGTTACAAAGTACATAATAGATAGAATAATGTGGGGAAGTGTAAAGCTATTGACTTTAGAGGAGAAATTAGAAAAGCAGAATATTTCAAGAATAGTGAGAGACTAGGAAATGTTTATATTCAGAGAGGCTGAAAGTTATTGTACACAAACTGCAAAACTAACATGCAATTAGCAAAGTCTTTATTACAATCAAAATTTATAATATCATGCTTCTAATTCAATAAAATGTCTAAAGGTACTGCATAGGGAAATTGTTAAACAAAAAGAACATCTAAGGACAAATAGGTGGGTTTTAAGGAGTGTCTTAAAGGTGGAGGGTGAGGTGAAGGGGGCGAGAAGTATAGAGAGGGTATTTTAGAACTGGAGGCCGAGACAAGTGAAAGTCTAGATATCAATAAAATCAGGGATACTCAACATACCAGAATTCAATAAGTGCAACTAGCTCAGAACGGTTGGAGGAGATATAGAAACAGCTATGGTCAAGGCCATGGAGGGATTTGAAAACAAGGATGATTATTTTAAAAGCAAACATGGCGCATGGATGAATGAGAACTTTACAACAAGACAAGACATTGACAGTAGAGTTTGAGATGATTTCAAAATTTCTAAAGGGCAGACTGTGGAAGATTTGGCCCTTGATGTTGCGCCGACCTGTGAACAAATCTAAGCCCATCCCCTACACTATCCCATCATCATCCGTATGCTTATCCAAGGATTGTTTAAATGCCCCTAATGTGGCTCAGTTGACTTCATTGGCAGGCAGGGCATTCCATACCCTTATCATTCACTGAGTAAAGAACCTGCCTCTGACATCTGTCTTAAATCTATCACCCTTCAATTTGCAGCTATGCCCCCTTGTACAAACCAACGTCATCATCCTAGGAAAAAGACTCTCACTGTCCACCCTGTCTAATCCTCTGATCATCTTGTACATCACTATTAAATCTCCTCTTAGCCTTCTTCTCTCCAATAAGAACAGACCCAAATCCCTCAGCCGTTCCTTATAGACCGCAATATCCTGGTTAATCTCCTCTGCACCTTTTCCAATGCTTCCACATCCTTCCTGTGATGGGGCGACCAGAAAACTGTGCACAATATTCCAAGTGAGGTCAGACGAGCGTTTTGTACAGTTGCAGCAATGACATCACGGCTCCGGAACTCAATCCCTCTACCAATGAAATCTAACACACCGTATGCCTTCTTAACAGCACTATCAACCTGGCTGGCCACTTGAAATGATCAAGTCCAGAGGAAGCAAAATCATGAACAAAGGTTTCAACTACAGATGAAAGGATTTAAGGGTGAAGTTAAGCAATGCTATGGAAATAGTAGGCCTTAGTCACGGAACAAATATGTGGCTGGAAGGTCATTTTGGAGTCTAATATGACACCAAGATTGTGAACAGAAGGTTTATTTTCAGACTTTTGCCAGCTGGAAGGAGTAAGCAAGGAATGGAGTTGGGAGCAAGGACCAAAACAATAGCCTCAATCTTCCCAATACCTAACTGGAGGAAATTTCTGCTCCTCTTGAAATGGAGATTGGATAAACAGTCTGATAATTTAGCAGTAACGGAGAAGTTGAGAGAGATGGTGGTGAGGTAAAATTGGGTGTAACTGCAATACAAAGAGAGTGGAATATTAGAGCTAGAGGTGGAGTGCATTTTAGTGTATTAACAATAAGGAGAGGTTGGACAAACTTGGATTCTTCTCACGAGCATCAGGGGCTGTGGGGTGACCTGATGGGAGTATACAAACTAATGAGAAGCATAGATAGGAATGAATTTCAAATACTAGATGGCTTAGGTATAAGGTGAGAGGGGAAGACTTTAAGAGAGATATGCAAGAGATTGGTAGATATTTGGAACACACTGCCAGAAGAGGGGCTAGAAACAGATACAATAGCAACATTTTACAGACATTTAGACATAAAAGTGAACAGGCAGGGAAGAGAGGATATTAGAGGAAGTGAGAATTGCAGATGCTGGAGATCAGAGTCGAGAGCGTGGTGCTGGAAAAACACTGCAGGTCAAGCAGCATCTGAGAAGCAGGAGAATTGACGTTCCAGGCAAAAGGCCTTCATCAGGATATTGACCATGCGCAGTAAGATGGAATTAGTTTAGAATAACATCATGATTGACACAGACAGGTTGGGCTGAATGGCCTGTTCCTGTGCTGTTCTATGTTTATATAAGGAATGGTACATTTGCTTTGAAGCATATGCAACAATGCCGTATGAGGCTTATTCCTGGGAAAAACAGAAGAGATTGATAAACTCAGTTCATCTCATTGAAACTTACAAAATGTTTCCAGAGAATGTTTTCCTTAGCTCCAGATTCTAGAACAAAGGGGCACAGTCTTAGAACGAGTGTTGAATATTTCGAACTAGCTCATGTGAACGGTTGTGGATTTTCAGAATCCTCTACCTGAAAATATTGAGGATGTTCACATATATACTCTTCAAAACATTAATCAATGGACGTTTGAACACTAAGAGTATTACAGATACGGAGATTCTGTGGGAAGGTGGAGTGCATGTGGAACATCAGCCCATTATCTACAGAGTAACTCAAGATACATTTGTAACTGAGTCACATACAGAAAGCCACGTTCTTTATCATTACCATCACACTGAGTGAAAAAGATTAGTCAGCTCGCCTGAGGTTGCTCCTTCGCCAATCGAGCACAGTTATAGAAGTAAGATCCAAATGTGTTCAAGTGAACACTATGTTAATGGAAACCACAAGTGGTGTTTTCACCAGAGATAGGATTTGGAATGCCTGCTATAATCAAGATTCAACCTCAACTACACATACTGAGCAAGGGATTCAGTGATATTTGACAGGACTCAGTCTCAAACTATAGCGCATTTTTACAAAGCACAATACCACATTAACTATAACTGTAGAGAAATCTATTGTTCACACCGTCCATTCTGAAACATGGTTGCACTGGGACCCTCAAGGGAAAACACAAGTAGCAAGAATTTGGTGCCTGAGAACATGGAAGAACCTTTTCAAACACAAGAAGTGAATAAAGGGAGTACATTACTGGAGATAGAATTTACCTTGGATCAGCTTACAACTTTTGTCTCATATGCACCGATCAAAAGCTTTTTTTTAATCAAACCATGGCAGTTGCACCATGAAATTACTCAAAGGCGTATCTGAGCAGAGAAAATGAAGTGAAACCGCAAGATTTGAAGTTTACTCATGTTTATGGAGTACAGGTTATCCTGTTATCAGTAAAGCTGGAAAGGCAAGTCAGTTTCTCTGGAATGCACATTATCAGAGATTTACGTTGTGTAAACTAACTACGCTATCAAACTACTGTTAAGGCATTTGACACTTTCTTTTCCAAATGGATACACTAGTTAAAACAGCAATCCTCATTTACAAATATTTATACAAGCTCCCCTCTCGGCTAAAATCACTTTATTGAATAAGAATCCCATTCCATTTGTGAAGATTCACCCTGTTTCTTTACACAACAAAAAGACCAAAATATATACCAAAAATTAAAGACAAATTAAAATAATGTAGCTTTTACTGTTTAATAGAATTTACTGATTTTACAACTTGTTCTGACAATAATTCAATATCACATGCAGTACATTTGAGAACAAAGCTAAATTGTGGAATGGTAAGATATTGTTTAAGCAGGAACTGTGTGCTTTTCTCTATTCCCCTCATAGATCTTTTTGAGATCACTGTAATAACCAAAATAAAAAATTTAAATATATGAACATACATACACACACACATATATACTATATATATATGCATAAATCTCCCTTCATTTGACATTTTATTCCTCCTCTTCTAATGGAAAAACAGAAATCGACACATAAACATTAATGAAACACACTGCTGAAATTTAGTCTGGTGGTAGTCTTGGCCAATTTTTCTCATCCTTAGCCTGAGGGAACTTATGTCAAATTTAGTAACCTCACGGCATCAGTTTAAATCAAGGAAAGGTAGCTCATCAGTGTATAAGACATAGGAGATGTAGGCCTTTCAGCCCATCAACTCTGCTTCTACTATTCAATGAGATGATGGCTGATCTAATAACCTTCAACTCCACTTCCTTGCCTTTTCCTGATAACCTTTGACTCCTGTACTGAGTAAAAATCTGTCAAGATCCAAACTGGGTCTTCCTTGGTTTGTGTGGATGAGTTTCATACCACATAGTGAATCTGTGCTAAATATAACAATATTGAGACAACAAGTTGGATTCTAAAATAAATCCATTAATAATTATTTTCGGGATAATTAATAAAACAGTGCAAAACTGCATTGGAATGTTTAAAGGACAAGTTTAAATATTAAGTTTGTCATTTCTTTCAATCTGAAAAGTTACTGGATTGAGATTAACAATGGTTTTCATAAGTAACTATATGTGTCACACGAACAATGCCTGGCTATTCATAAACTTTAAAACTTAAGTGGATAGGGCTCACAAAAGCAGTTACTGTGTGTTCAACCACTGTCGAGATGGAAAAAAAACTTCTCATTAAATAAATGAGATAAAATCGTTGAATACTCTGGCTGTGACTGTAGCTGCAAAACTCCAGGTATTTTCCAGTGGATTTGGAAACAGACATACAACAGTGGCAACTGGTGATGTCAAAACTCCACTGAACCCTGATGATCCTTTCTGTGATGAGGAGCTGTTATATTCACTCCCTTGCAGCCTGATATAAGAATTGCTGGTGAGAAACTGGTGGAGCATACTAGAACTTCCAGTAGTCTTGACAATAGAAGCATAGACTATAGCAGTATAACTTTGTCAGTCAACATGATCATGGCTGATCACCCATCTCAATACCCTAAACAGCTTTCTCCCATATAGTCAAACAAATATCAATCCAGAAGAGACGAGTGGAGCAAGCTCAAGTAGCACAAGGACAGGTCATTAGTGTTTTAGTTCAGTCTCATTGTCCATAATTTTGAAATAGACCAGATGTAGCCAATGGGAACCTGATGTTGAACAGAGGGACCTAATTTCTACTTGTCACCAATGTCTTCAGCTGGGGCTGCTGGTTCTACTAATGAAGGTTATCACATTTTTGTGACAACTACTTCTTAACACCATATTCCCTGCACACCACAACGTTGTGGGCACTCCACTGTTGGTGTAGAAACCTGCCAAGAATGAAGTAAATTACGACAACCAAGGAAACCTGATGGGATCAGAAATTTCACTCTCAAGAACACGAACAAACAAAAACCAGCATTGTTCTGCAAAAAGAGTTCTTGAGGCAAATTTCATTCAACAGAGAAGAAGTAGAGGAATGAGTAACATGGAACACTTCAAACCAGGTTAAAATAAAACACACAGGGATATTTCAATCATCAGTCACTATTGCCATAAAACATCGAAAAGGGTGATTTCTTTTTAAGTACCAAACTGTTCAGTCTAGTTTAGGAGCCATTTGTAGAACACATATTCTCGATATTTAAGGCAATAACATGGAGTACGTAATGTTCATCAAAACATTCATGTTCACATTCTGACTCAATATCAGAGTTAAATAATTACAAACAGAGAAACAATGGGTGCTCGTTTTATCTACTTAAGCAGTATAATAATCCATTTGGTGCCAGCAATAACCATTTAATATTAAATGTTTACATTTGTAATTAAAAAATGTAAATTAGAAATACAGTTTCTCACTCCTATTCAAGGATGAAACATAACTTTCTTTGAGACACTACGCCCAAGCTTTTGGATTCAGGACTTGTTAAAAACCTTCTGGAAATCTAAGTACAGTGCAAACACCTCCAACCACAATACACACTACCTGCTTAAAGAGCACAAACACAATCTTCTTTTTACAAAACCATGTTGATTCTGCCTTGGACCTATTCAGGAATCCTCCTATACCTTCTTTCAAAATAACTTCTTATATTTCCTTAGAACAGATGAAAAACTAATTGACCAGTAGCATTCTGCTTTCTGTTTCTTTCCAATTTGAATAAAAGAGCTATATTCCCTGTCTTTTCATCTGACGTCACCTCCAAACAGACCCTACCACCAAGAATATATTTCCCTCCCCTCCCCTATAAGCCTTCTAGAAAGACCATTCTCTCTGCAACTCCCTCGTCAGGTCCACACCCCCCACCAACCCAACCTCCACTCCTGGCACCTTCCCCTGCAACCGCAAGAAATGCAAAACGTGCGCCCACACCTCCTCCCTCACTTGCCTCCAAGGCCCAAAGGGATACTTCCATATCTGTTCACAAATTCACCTGCACCTCCACACACATCATTTACTGCACTGGGGAGACAGGCCGCCTACTTGCGGAACGTTTCAGAGAACACCTCTGGGACACCGGCACCAATCAACCCAACTGCCCCGTGGTGGAACACTTTTACTCCCCCTCCCACTCCACCAAGGACATGCAGGTCCTTGGCCTCCTCCATCGCCAGACCATGGCAACATGACGCCTGGAGGAAGTGTGCCTCATCTTCTGCCTAGGAACCCTCAACCACAAGGGATGAATGCAGATTTCTCCAGCTTCTTCATTTCTCCTCCCCCCCACCTTATCTCAGTCCCAACCCTCAGACTCAGCACCGCCTTCTTGACCTGCAATCTTCTTCCCGACCTCTCGGCCCCACCCCCTCTCCAGTCTATCACCCTAACCTTAACCTCCTTCCACCTATCACATTCCCAATGCCCCTCCCTCAAGTCCCTCCTCCCTAACTTTTATCTTAGCCTGCTTGGCACACCTTCCTCATTCCTGAAGAAGGGCGTATGCCCGAAACATCGATTCTCCTGCTCCTTGGATTCTGCCTGACCTGCTGTGCTTTTCCAGCAACACATTTGTCAGCTCTGATCTCCAGCATCTGCAGTTCTCACTTTCTCCAAACTTTCCACAGAACCAATATTTACTTTTTTAACTTCTTTTTTCTTCTTTAAATATTTATAAAATCTCCAATAATGTGTGTTTATATTTCTGGCTAGCATGCTTTCATGTCCTAATTTTTTCCCCTTCTTCATTAACTTCTTTTTAAAAATTCTGCACCCTTGCTATTTTACCCTGAAAACTCATCCCAACCCTGGCATGTAATATCTAGCCCTCTATCCACTTTCACATCATCCGTATCTTCTAATCTCCCCTGCCTTCCACCTTGTCACAGATTTCCCTTCTCATTCTTGGTCCTCATTCTCTTTACCATGTTTGCTTAAAAGCTGTCACATCTCTACCAATTCCAGCCATTGGCCTGAAATGTAAATTCTTTCTCCCAGCACAGATGCAATTCTGACCTATTGAGTATTTCAAGCCTTCTCCCGTTTTATATTAATGATGCTATCTCTACCAAGAATGCAAGAGCTGATGTGTATTATCCTCAAACTCCACCTCTGCACGTCTTCATCTCCATACTCCCATCTGACTTTGCTGTTGCCACTTTCCCCCTACTCAAAATCACCCAACGTAGACCAGAGCTCTTTGCCTTGGCCGTCTTGCTAGTCCAGATCGTCTTGGTGCACAACACTGTGCAGTCTGTAATCTATAGACGGTGGGCACTGAAAGGCACTGCTAGACTTGTTGAAACATCTGAAGCACATCTTTGGCATGCCGAGGGGAACTGAAATCATGGATAGGGTGGTCAACTGGCATTCATTACAATATTTTGGGCTTTATTGGCAGGGTTTCTATCAGCTGAGTTTGAAGAGATTAGCCCATGTCTCCTGGCAGCCAGCACTTACACCTCCTTTTAGTCCAAAGAGGTCAGGGAGCTTGGACTGTTGGAGTGCAAATGTACTATGTCAGGGCAGCAAGGAGTCTGAATGTACAAGTGCAGAAATTGTCTTTCTGTGCTTGTACATCAATGAAGTGGAACCTCCTGTAATGGACAAAAGCTCTTGGGTGCCTGAGGATGCCCAGGTTTCTATGTGCGTGCAGTTGATGGCGCCCTGCACTAGGAAGTCAGCCATAGTTGCAAATCCGAGCACCCATCAGTCTGGATGACGCCATGGCAGGTTAATTCCTGACATTAGTAATTTATCTCATGCATATTTGTGGACTGTTGACTCAAGTGCTTGCAAATATCTTCAGCAGAGCCCACAAAGGATACAGTTTGGCTGGTGGGGGGATGATGTAGGAGCGATGGATTTAGATTCTCGTGGCTTTGGGATTGATTCTGAGGAGGATAGGACCTGTACAAATTGACAGGTTGTACCTCTGCAGGGTTGGGACCAATATCTTCGCAGGCACTACAGCAGTGATGGAGAGTTTAAACTGCAGTGATGACGGATGGGTACCTGAGCTTGAAACAGTGTGGTAAACAAAAATCAAATCAAAAAATAGGCAGATAGAAAGCAAAAGTAGATGGTAGAGGCAGAAAGGGCCCTCAGAAAATATGGCTGGAATATAAAAGTAAAACTGTCAGTAAGACTAGGCTAAAGGTACAAGACCTAAAAGCACAGAGCATTCACAATAAGGTCAATGAAGGAATAGTGCAAATAATTGTACATGGGATATGATAATGTGATTGCAATGGCTGCAGGTGACCAAGACCAACTGAATATGCAAGAATGTTCAATATTCTGGCAAAACAGGAAAAGTGATGGGTGGCCTTGTTAGTGAAAAATGATTTCATTCCAACAATGAGAAAAGATATTGTCATGGAAAACCTGGATGTTGAGTCAGCCTGGATGGAACTAAGGTGTAACAAGGGGTGGTAATTATCTGGGAATTACCTATAGGTGAGACAGAGGATGGCATTAAACAGGAAACTGGAGATGCATGCAACAATACAATATCCATGGGTGATTTTAATTCACGTAAAGACTAGACAAATGCCATTTGCATTAATACTGTCGCGATTTAGTCTCTGCACTGGATGGATGTTTTTGACCAGTATGCGTTGCCAAACCAGCTGAGTTTCTCCAGCAATTTCTGTTTTAGTTTGAGATTTCCAGCATCTATAGCACTTGGTTTTGTTTCACCTGTATTGGCTCCAGGCATCTCCAGAGGCAGTTGCATGGACACAGCTTAAAACAATCGAGTGAAATATAGAAGTTATCAAGTGTTCTATTGACACATTTCTAGATTTTAACTCTTGCAAGTGTATCCAAACTTATGCATTCCATCTTGTGGAAACTTCTCCTTGCGTGTCAGGATTCTTCTACCTGATTGGTTAATAAGACAATAGAAACACTGGATAAATGATGCAAATGGCCAGGTTACCGATATCCCTGCCACTTGATTTCGGCAGTTCATCTTCCTAGCAATGCATGCCTGAAGTGGCCAGTCTTGCTGGCCATAGCCTCCCCACTCCAACTAAATACAAACAGATTTCACTGTTCCATCGGATGATTATTGACTGTTAGTAACTAGCATTTTATTTTACCCATCCACAATATATGTAGAATCAATAATCAAGGGCTCAAAGCACTTTAATATAATATTGATGCCCCTTTGATGTTTCGATTGGGCTACTTGCTGCAGTGTCCAAGAGACTGTCCTTCAATACCTGAGGACTCCAAATTAATCGTGAAAGGTTGAAATGAACACTGCAAAAATTTGTTGTGCAGACACCTCAGTGAACTGCTCAGCTAAACCTCTTGGAAGCCAACAAAGCAACATTACCCAGAAGCTATAAGGTGAAAAACTGGACTTCTGTTCAACTCACAAGCTAATGATTGTACTAGCAAGAGCGCTGTTGAAATGTATCATTGTTTAAACAGGAATGTGTTTTCTTTCCCAAAAGTACACATGATCTTATCTTTGTGGAAGTCAGTATTTGTATGTTACAGTAAGGGCACCTGACAATGTCAGTTATTCCTGACTTTGCAGTTGTAGTGTATGTAATAAATTACCAATACAATAACGGTTTTCACTGCAACGTTTAAAATTGTAAAAGATACCTACAATATCCAAAGAAACTAGACTATTCAGTGAACTCACAAAGCTAGCACGTATGAAAAGCAAGTTTCAAATTACTACATTGTTCTCATAATACATCTGCTTTTCAAAACAATTACCATGAAACCTAGGCTACTTAGCAAGGCCCTAGGAAACATAACAACAGCAAGGTTAAAAACACAATTTGAGACCTTGATGGAAAAGACATCAAATATCTCAGACTCATACATTTAAAATTATTGCCGTGTGACAAGATGTTCACCAATACATTAAGCACAGACCCTGTCTCCCCAGTCATGTGGAAGTAAAAGATTCCGTTGCACTACTCAAAGAAGAATAAGAAATTTCTCCCATGCCATGGTTAACCTAGTTATAATCCATACAAAGGGCATAGTGGCTCAGTGATTTGCACTGCTGCCTCGCAGCACCAGGATCCGGGTTCAAACCCAGAGCACTGTGACTGTGGAGTTTGCAGGTACTCCTTGTGTCTGCATGGGTTTCCTCTTGGTGCTCCGGTTTCCTCCCATAGTCCAAAGATGTACAGATTAGGTGGATTGGTCATGTTAAATGGCCCATTGCGTGCTTGGATGCACAGGCTAGGTGGATCAGCCATGGTTCGGCTAAGTTAGTGTGTCTGGATACGAATCTGGGTCGAGGGTCAGTGCAGACTCCGTGGGGAAAATGGCCTTCACCTGAACTGTAGGGACATAATGAAAGTCGATTACATGGTCAAGTCACTACAGAGCACAGTAGTATTTGTAGATGGTTGATCAAGCACAAACAAGATATGCTGGTGAAAATATTAAGAGGCAATCAGATTCCCAAGACATCCAAAACTGGTGTTTAGCTGCATATTCATGACCAAGAGGTCAGTGAGTACAATGTCAGAAGGCAACAGCACAAAGGCTGAAGGCTGTCATTTTGATGCTGATACAAGGGGAGAAATAAGTATAGAGTGAAGCAGCAATCTGAAAACATGAAGTGATCCTGAACACTGCAATGAGCAGGAAAGCCAATGAGATAACATCAACCACTTCCACTGGAAATGGTAGGAATAAAATTAGACAAGAGGATGAGATGGATTGCTAATGGGAGATGGTAGATAAAGTTCCTTAACTTCACAACAAGTTACTGAAATGTTAAGATGCATGATTGATTTTGCCGGAAAATATTGCCGTCGCAAAGGATACAAAAGATAACTTGGATGAAATTTTGGTGCTATGCTTTGAATGAGATTGAAATAAAACTGAAAGGGATTTGTTCAGAAGCGATGCCTGCTACTCAGTAATGGCACACCTGGGGACCTTTGGGAGGAAGGGAAAGTTGGAAATGGAATATAAATTTAAGGGAAAACAGGGTTCAACTTAAGCTTCTTAAATATGTTGTAACAACATTCATTAAAAGGGGAGAGGATAGAAAAATATTGGCTGAGAAAGTGGTGAAGATTTTAACCTACTGCGAATCCTCTTGCAAGGATGCCTTCCTTGAAGAAGCTCTCTTCCTCCCTCTACAAGGATTTCAGTGAGTCTCTCTCTCACTGCACCCCCCAGGTCATCTCCTCTGTCTCCAGTTTCCTCATTTCCCCTCCCCCCACCTTGTCTCAGTCGGTTCCCTCAACTCAGCACCGCCCTCCTAACCTGCAATCTTCTTCCTGACCTCTCCGCCCCCACCCCAGTCCAGCCTATCACCCTCACCTTGACCTCCTTCCACCTATCACATCTCCATCGCCCCTCCCCCAAGTCCCTCCTCCCTACCTTTTATCTTAGCCTGCCTGGCACCCTCTCCTCATTCCTGATGAAGGGCTTATGCCCGAAACGTCGAATTTCCTATTCCTTGGATGCTGCCTAACCTGCTGTGCTTTAACCAGCAACACATTTTCAACTGTGATCTCCAGCATCTGCAGACCTCACTTTTTATGAGAAAGTGGTGAGATTGATAACAAAAGTGAATATCGGGCCAAAGTGCAGTAGGTGCGATACGTTGAGTTGAAAGAGAACTGAGAATGACTCTGATGAGGAATCATTTAGATTAAACATTAGCTTGCTTTCTCTCCATGGATGTTGCCCAACCTGCTGTGATCTCCACACGTTTTTGTTTTCACTACAGATTCCAGCATCTGCAGTAATTTGTTCTGACAATTACAGTGGGACTTGTACACTTAATGGTCAGGTCCTAGGGAGTGTTGCTGAACAAAGAGACCTTGGAGTGCAGGTTCATAGCTCCTTGAAAGTGGAGTTGCAGGTTGATAGGATAGTGAAGGCGGCATTTGGTATGCTTTCACTTATTGGTCAGAGTATTGAGTACAGGAGTTGGGAGGTCATGTTGCGGCTGTACAGGACATTGGTTAGGCCACTTCTGGAATACTGCGAGCAATTCTGGTCTCCTTCCTATTGGAAGGATGTTGTGAAACTTGAAAGGGTTTAGATTTACAAGGATGTTGCCAGGCTTGGAGGATTTGAGCTATAGAGATTGATTAGGCTGGGGCTATTTTCCCTGGAGCAGTGGAGGCTGAGAAGTGACCTTACAGAGGTTTATAAAACCATGAGGGACATGGATAAGATAAATAGACAAAGTCTTTTCCCTGGGGTGGGGGGAGTCTAGAACTAGAGGGCATAGGTTTAGGGTGAGAGGGGAAAGACGTAAAAGAGACCCAATGGGCAACTTTTTCACACAGAGGGTGGTACATGTACAGAATCAGCTGCCAAGAGGAAGTGGTGGAGACTAGTACAATTGCAACATTTAAACGGCTTCTGGATAGGTATATGAATGGGAAGGGTTTGGAGGTATATGGGCTGAGTGCTGACAAGTGGGACTAGATTAGGTTGGGATATCTGCTCGGCATGGACGAGTTGGACCGAAGGGTCTGTTTCCGTGTGTACATCTCTTTGACTCTGTGAGATAGCTTCATGGAGGAAGTGAGCTCTGGAAGAATTACTGAGCTGTTTAAAGTCATGAATACGTGATTCATTTACTGCAGTTCTCTTCCAGTCACAAGAAAAGGAAATCCTTCACAAAAGCAGAAAGAGTAAAAAAAAAAATTTTTAAATAAATAATGAAATCGTTTGAAAATGTTCTACAATATAATTTTGGTCTCTACGTTTTCTTGCATAGTATCACCCAATATCCTTTTATAGTTACTTTCAAAAATTATAGTTACCTGGATTGACCTGAAAAAGTTCAATAGGATTGCAGCATAACAATGGAGTTTTTGTGCAGTTCATATCAAAGGAAATTTGTGCATATCATCTACATTCCTGTTTCCACTAAAATATGGTTACACAAACTTCCTTGATGGTTTGTGTCATTTTGAATTCCATTGTCTGAAATTCTCCACATCGCTCCAAACGCATAAGATCACCACACACAAGTTTCCTGGATTTGAGAGTACGGTAAAGTAAACATTTTTTTTCAAATTTAAGAAAAATGTTATTTCCTGAAATCTGTGCTATACTTATCCAAAGGGATTTTGGTTTCATTGCAAGTAAAACTTTTTCAAGTGCCCCTCAGCACCTCCCAACTCCCCATACAAGTTCAGAAGCAACACGCAACTGGACTTCCCAATGGACATATCCCAGTTTTTCAAAAGGAAAAGGATAAGCAGAAGCAAAAGATTCTCAGAGTAGCTCTGAGAATACGGCGCCATAGCAGAAGACATAATATAAAACAATGGTGGGCTGCAAAAAGTTATGAACTGTAACAGAATCTCGAGGTGCTGGTGACTAACTATAAATATACTGCTCAGGCTTGACTCTTGTGATTTATGATGTCATCTTTATCTGAAGATTAATTACAGCTTTGTAACACACTCCTGTTCAAACCTTTATGTAACTACTGAGAAAAATCTGGGAGAAGTTTGGATTATGACTGTTTTTGACCAAGGGTGGATTTGGCAAAGAGACTTCAGTTTGGCTCTAATTTTTATGTTTTAAAGTCATCAAATGTCACCAACTGTGCTAACATTTTAGCTTAGAACTCTTTATAATGTTTTAAAGTAGTCTTTGTAGAAAATTATGAGATTTTATCTAACCACCTGCATTTCATTGTGGAGCAGCTGTGTAAAATCTGCAAGGCAATTTCTCTTTGGCCCAATTGTCACTGCTTTTCAATGCATGAATGAAGAGTGATTGAATTCAGATAGTCTATACATTACTCACTGCAATACTGGCTTTGTTCCCTATGAATTCTGTGCTGTACTACTCATGTAATCTCAAGTAAGATGTTGCAGCTGATTAAAAAATGTATTCAATTTGCTCAAAACAAAGATTAAATTGAGTGCACGTCTATGGATATCATCATTAGGTGTATGCTTCATTTAATATTGCAGGAACTGAAATGACAAGTAGAATATTTTACAAAATGGAAGCAGTTTACATACAGAAAGAAAATGGTGGACAATAGAAACTTCAGAAAATTGAAATGAGTTCTGTAAACAAGTTAATAAGATTAAAAAACTCACACTCAAAAACCTATTAAGTAACACAAGTGCCAAAAGACAATGGGCCCAAATAAAGCTTGGCAAAAATGATGAAGGGCTTTTGCCCGAAACTTCGATTTTCCTGTTCCTCGGCTACTGCCTGCTATTCTTTTCCAGCACCTCTCTAATCTTGACCCAAATATACTTTGTTCAATCTAATACTAAATAATGCCCTGAATGTATTTGTCCTGGGCTCATTCCAGAGAGACACAGCACTGATTTCAGCCTGTATTTTCATTTGTGTAACAGGTGATTGTAAGAGGTCAGCCAGGTGGACATCACAGACATGAGGTCCCTGACTGGGGCTATTAACCTCGTCCAATCAGGGAACCCAGGCTGAGTGTCAGACATCCTGTTAACTCAGAGTTGGCATTGAAGAAGCTGGATCAGTGTCAAGGACTCTCCACGGGTAAATAAAACATGGCTTGGTGACGGGATATCGGCTTGTTATTGTGTTCTTGATGATATCCTCCATTCATTCCACTAATTGCTGCACGCTCAGCGTATCTGAACGATAAAGGTAAAACCAGTACTATAGGACCACCAATATGATCAGTGAGAGCACACTGTACAATTCCAAAACAAACTATATGGTTGCCTGGACAGGTCTGAGGATTTGCTGGATATGTGGCAGAAACAATCTAGCATTTAAATCCAAAAGAGAAATGCAGATGGAGGAGATAATAAAGAGTCATGTTTATCATGTGATAAGGAGGAAATGAGGAAACAGTAGAATGAGGAGGGTCACTACAACATGCTGTAGCCAGAGATTAATTTGGCTGACTTATTCATCCCTCTTGATTTGGAGATGCTGGTGTTGGACTGGGGTGTACAAAGTTAAAAATCACACAACACCAGGTTATAGTCCAACAGGTTTAATTAGAAGCACACTAGCTGAGGAGGTAGCAATGAAGTAGATATACTAATATCATAGAAAGGTTAGCATCTGCTACTCCTATGTAATACAGTGTGTCACATCTATGATCTACAGTATTGGGTTCCGAGAGAAAGTGGAAGTATCTCGAAAAGCTCTGTCTATTTGTCTCATCAGACTAGAATGACGAGACAGAATACAGGAAAGAGATTGTGTGCTTTGGGGATGGTGTAAAGATAGCAATCTCTCCATCAACATCAGCAAAATAAAGGAGTTGGTCATTGACGTCAGGAGATGGATTGGAGGACACGTCCCTGAATGTTTCAATGATGCTGAGGTGGAGCTGACCGGGTCAGTCAAGTTCTTGGAGTGACGCTCACCAACAATCTGTCCTGGTCCACCCTCAGGAGGCTAAGGAAGTTTGGCATGTCCACAGGACTCTTACTAGTTTTAATAAATGCCCAATAGAAAGCATTCTATCAGGATGCATCACAGCGTGGTTTGGTAACTTCTCTTCCCAAGACTGAAAGGAAGTACAGAAAGTCTTGAACACAACCCAGTCCATCACACAAACCAGCCTTTCATCGACTGACTTCACCTACACTTCCTGCTGCCTCAGGAAAGCAACCAATACAATCAAAGACCCCTCCCACCCCAGCGATACCCTCTTCCACCCTTGTTCATCGGGTAGAAAATACTAAAGCTTGTATACATGTATGAATACATTATTTGACTTCTGAATGGACCTCTCAAATTTTAAATTTAATATTGATCTTGTGGTCTTTGCACACCTTCCACACAGCTGTAACATTGTATTCTTCACTCTGTTCTATTACCCTTACGCACTTAGTATGGTATGATCTGACTGTTCTGCAGGCAAAACAAAACTTTTCACTGTACCTGGGTATATGTGACAATAATAAATCAAATAGCGCAGAGCTAGACCCAGAGCAAATTGCAGACATTTAAGCTTTCAGCAGAGTGGTAAATAATAATGACACAACCCTAGGATAGATGTTCGGCACAACATCGTGGGTCTAAGGGCCTGTTCTGTGCTGTATTGTTCTACGTTCTATGTTCTAACCCCTAGTGAGAGAACCTGGATGCAGCATCAATGGAGGTGGCCAAATATTTCACAGTGAACTACAGAATTCTTATGCTTTGTGACAACACACTGTTGAAGCAGGAAGCATGCAGGTCCAAACTGGCCCTTTGGGGTTATGGTTGTGTGGTAGGCTCCCGAGTACATCATATCAGCTGAGGAAAAAGTTTTCTTCTCATGACCAGACCTCAAAGGGCAACTTCTCCATCCTTTAATTGAAGCTTAAAGGTAACGTGGCCATCAACCAGTCACCTACTGGAAAATCTGTTCCTGCTTGCTAAGGCCATGTGTTTATATTTGGAAGAGATGGAACATGTAACACATCATCTAAAGGAGAAGTGTCTTCTTCTGAAGTGTCTTTCAAAGGGTTCAGTTAATGGCAAGAGAAAAATTGCCGAGTCAAAGGGTAGCAGATGGGAGATTTTACACTGCAGCCTCCAGATGGCCAACTGCTTCAATGGGGTCCCTTAAAAACTGGCCAATAAAATGTTTGCTGTACTTAAATATTAAATGGTTTCCATCATACGAGCACACCAACTCCATTGGCAAAGGCTATTTGGGACCTTGCGATATGAGTCGGTCATAGCATTGATTTAGTTACGCTGCTGTAAATGTAATTAGCAATTCAGATTTTCAGTATTTTCTTGTATTCCTGCCAGAAATATGATGCAATCTGTTCAAGTAATCCTAATCCAATCTGAAAATAAAATAGATTGATAATAATCAACATAAATTTCTGATGATATTTCTCAGTTGGTAGCTCTGAAAAAACGAATCATGGGTGGTATCGATCAGAACACCATCAGCATGGTGTACCAAAACATTTTGCGTCTGTTATAAATGACTGAGATAAAAACTAAAATAAATGCTGAGCAAGACACGTATAAGTAGAAAGCGGACTCACAAGAAATTAAATATAGCATTACTTTTCAAAGAAATTTGTGCAAAATCTCATTGACTCCAGTGGTCAGATGAATCCTAAATAACAAACCTCACATAATAGATACATGTTATTGCACTTGCCTGCTGATGGAATAGACAAATCCTGTCTTGCAGTCTGGTTTTACTGAAAGTGCTCTGAGGCAGAAGGACTTTGTCTCAGGTCCCATTGCAGGTTTGAAAATACAATTTAGGGCACCACATGAGTGTTGGGTTATCGGAAGTGCATTTTCTTGGATTGGTTGTTAAACAAGGCCACATTTCCACCTGCTTGAAGGCACGTTTGGAAGATTATCAAACAAGTTCCTGACCAATATTACTCCCTCAATTAACAAAATACAAAAAGTGACTGTTTGCTTGCATCATAATCGTGACCACACTTTGAAAGTCATTCATTGGCTGTGAAGAACATGTGAAAACACTACATGATCAGAAGTTCCTTCTGCCTGTATCATGCTATCTACATTGAAACACACTGGTAAGAATTTTCACTTCACGTGTGCCATTATGTTCAAGAAAAGCTGCATGCAAACATTCCCCAATAACCATACTGCTGGGAAAGTAGTCTACATTCCATTGCACTAAGTTTAAAATAATATACTAGAAAGGAAAAGCCCTTGAATGATTAGTCTTTGTTCCAAAACTAAATCAAATGGAGCAGATAGGGCAATGTCAAAATGATTGGAAGAAAGACCACACATAAATATATGCTTGTGACTTGTTTAACTGCAACTCTGTTTCTACCTAACAAAGCCGTTCTGACTTTGCGGAGTATCACAACTTCACAACCACCTGATGAAGGAGCAGCACTCTGAAAGCTAGTGCTTCCAACTAAACCTGTGATTTTTAACTTCGTACTGACAAAGATCATCTTTGTCAAGGTGCTGTATCATGGATGCTCTCTGTATCCATTTGAATGCACATTTTGCTGGGACTTGGGGGCCAAAGCCCATCTCTTATAAATTCTTTATCGCTTTTGATTTCTCTGAGCCTCTCTCTTCCCCTTCCTATTACCAAATCAAACCACCTTTTATTTCTTGAGAGAAAATGCTGGAAAATCTCAGCAGATCTGGCAGCATCTGTAAGGAGGAGCTTTGACAAAGGGTCAGTTAGACTCGAAACATCGGCTCTTTTATCTCCTTACAGATGCTGCGAGACCTGCTGAGATTTTCCAGCATTTTCTCTTTTGGTTTCAGATTCCAGCATCTCAACTCCTCCTGCCCTATCTCTGTGAATTATGTTGAAATCCACCTTAAATCTCTTCTTCCATTTGAACTTGAGAACTATGGTTTTCCCTTGGATTTTCTCTAGTTTTAATCACAGATCTGACCTCTTCCATGTATCCTCACCATCCACAACTCCCGAACCTTTCTCGGCTCACCGCCTTCCATATTTTGCACTTTTCAGCTACTATCTCCCTAGCCTTTCGTCCTCCTATTACCAAAATACCTTTCTGTCCATTGATTGGTTCATGACCTTGAAAGTTTTTGATATAGAGCAGGATAGATTCCTGGTAAACAAGGGGTGAAAGCTCATGAGGGAATGTGGATCTGAGGTGACAACCAAATCCGTCATGATCTTATCAAATAGTGAGGTGAGCTCGAGAGGTTGAATAGTGACTTCTACTCCTTGTTGTTGGTATTTCCACCATGGTGTCCTTGTCACCAGCAATATCTTTATAATCTACCATTCTGTCAGTCGTCTTGTTTCTTCTGTCTTCTGCTTCTTCAGGTATAAAGATCTGAGCATATCTGGTACACATCTAGCTGGGGCACATCAATGATTATTGGGCCTCACTCACCTCTACACAAACTGATCTTTACTTCAGGATCATTTCAAACTAAAATTTGCATCCTTTGAATTCCTTCAATATCTTTTTATCTCCATTCCCACAACCTTCCATGGAGCCTGTGTTTCCCAAACCGAGGATTCCCTTGCACTCTCCTGTCCCACCTTCAGCTGCATCTTCAGCTGTGTAATCTCTAATTTCTAGAATTCTCTATTCAAAGGTCTCTCCCTAGTCCTCTCCTCCTTTAAGTCCCTCTGTAAAGTCTCCATTTTTGGACCAAGCATTTATTCATCTCTCCTAATACCTTCTCCTTTGGCTTAGAGTCAGTTTTTATCTGATATACACTTTGGGAAAGTTTTTGAGACAGTTGAAAGTACTGAAAAAACAGAAACTGCTATTACTTCATTTGGAATGTCAGTTCTACTTTGTAATTCTCCTGCCTTATTGTTCCCCTTCCTTCCCAAAACAGTTATGAATCAGTTACAGAATAGTTGATTTCTGATGTGTCACACTCTATAGTACTTCTTTTTGTAGGCCAAGATAATGCACCAATTTTTCATTTGATATTTCCATTCAGAATTTAATCAACATACAGTAAAGAATTTAATCATATTATGCATCAACATTTTTCAAAATGCGACCATAATAGAGTACAAGCCAGTGAAACTATTCCACAGAACAATGAAGCCTGTATTCAGTGTGCTTTCAAAGACACTGTATATCATTCTGGTTTGCATGATACAGTAGCCACTTATACCTTACTACCTCATTTCTGATGAGTTCTAATCTTTTCAACAATAAAGCAATTGCTATTTCCATTTTAGTGACAAACATCTAAATGAAAAAGCTGAATTCTTTTGAATAACTCATTTACAGATGAAGGCGTTGCTGGCAGTTATTGGAAAACAGCAACTGCCCTTAAAATGATGGTCCTCAGCTCTCTCACAACAACTAATGTTAGGCCACTTCAGAAAGTGGATATTGCTAAAGGTTTGGAGTCACATATAGTCCAAAACAACCTGAGGATGGAACATTCCTTTATAAACAACATTAACGAACCTGACAGGCTTTCACAAAATTCAAACAGTCGCCTTCATTGATACTAGCTTTTTCATTGCAGATCTACTGAATTAACTCAATTTTAATTCCCCAATTACCATGGAGGCATTTGAATGTTACGTCTTGGGATCATTGATCTGGAAATCTGGGTTACTCAGCCTGTAGTGTAAGCACTATTTTAACTAAAAACATCCATGTTCATAGTAAAAGTAAGCAGTGCTTCATCATGGAAACCTGCACATACTATAGCCTTAGCTATAACTGAGGACTTCCTCATTAGCCCTTTGAACAGAAGTGGTCGTGCTTTTTGAAAATCCACTATTAATTTGTCTCATTGGACTTTTGTGTTACCAATACCAGATCATGTGAAAGGTTAAGTTGACCTTTTGCCAATGGTACAACTCTCTTTTGTATTTGATTCCTACATCATTTAGACATTTTAACATACACTGGTTCTAGATCAGTCTCAAATGAGATGAGGGTAATTCAAATCAATTAAGAAATTAAAATCTATTGAACAAAGGTTAGAACCAGAGGACATTGATTTAAGGTGATGGGAAATGCATGCAAAGGATGACACTTTACGTCATGAGTGGCTGGGATAAACTGCCTGAAAGTATGGTCAAGCCAGATTTAAATAGAAGAGAAATGGTTAATTGCTTGCAGGGTCCGAAGAAAAGACAGGGAAGGGGAACTAGCTGAGGTGTCCTTTGAGAGAAGCTGACCCTGACACTACTGGTCAAAAGCCTCTTCTAAGCTTTAACTATTCTACGATTCTATAAAATCTATTTATTTTAGTGAAGATAAAGGTAAAGTCATCATGGACTTACTGGATAAGAGGACTGATCTATCCTAGTAATAATACATGAAAAGTACATGGCAATACAGATAGTGCATTATTCTACTAAGGCCATTGTGATGTGGTGGGGAACTGAGTCATTTGGATTAGAACTATTGCAAGTTCTCTGCTGGTACTTTGGTGAGTTCATCAGTCACAGCTTCAAGGGCAATGGGATGATGTAAGTGGTGTCTGAATCATTGAGCTGGGGAGAGAAACAGGTTGTGAAAATTTTTCCTCCCAAGTGCCATTAAGTCCTGACAAAAAAATGTACACTTGTGAGCAGTGGGTAAGAACTATTATCTGGAATAGCCTTTTCTGATTCATTTATGGAAAGTAGGCATATGGGCAGGGCCAGCATTTATTGCCCATCGCTGTTGTTCTTCAGAAGGTGACCATCATAGGGTCATAGAGATGTACACCACGGAAACAGACCCTTTGGTCCAACTCGTCCATGCTGACCTAAATTAATCTAGTCGCATTTGTCAGCACTTGGCCCAGAGCCCTCTAAACCCATCCTATTCATGGACCCATACAGATGCCTTTTAAATATTGCAATTGTACCAGCCTCCACTACCTCCTCTGGCAACTCAATCCATACACACACCACCCTTAGGTCCCTTTTAAGTCTTCCCCCCTCACCCTAAACCTATGCCCCTCTAGTTTTGGAATCCCACACTCTAGAAAAAGACCTTAGCTTTTGTGAAGGTTTGTAGCTCAGGTTGAGATTTAGGGTGTAGGTTTGCTCGCTGAGCTGTAGGTTTGATATCCAGACGTTTCTTTACCTGGCTAGGTAACATCATCAGTGGGGACCTTTAAGTGGCTTCACTTGGAGGTTGCCACTGATGATGTTACCTAACCAGGTAACGAAACGTCTGGATATCAAACCTACAGCTCAGCGAGCAAACCTACATCCTAAGAAGACCTTAGCTATTCATCCTATCCGTGCACCACACGATTTTATAAACCTCCATAAGGTTTATAGTCCTCAACCTCCGATGCTCCAGAGAAAACAGCCCCAACCTATTCAGCCTCTCCCTATAGCTCAAACCCTCCAATCCTGGCAACATCCTTGCATACCTTTTCTGAACCCTTTCAAGTTTCACAACACCCTTACAATAGGAGGGAGACTCGAATTGCACATAATATTCCAAAAGTGGCTGAACAAATGTCCTATACAGCCACAACATAAAATGAAATATAAAAGCAGCGATGTGCTACTGAGACTTTATAAAGCTCTGGTTAGGCCCCATTTGGAGTACTGTGTCCAGTTTTGGTCCCCACACCTCAGGAAGGACATACTGGCACTGGAATGTGTCCAGCGGAGATTCACACGGATGATCCCTGGAATGGTAGGTCTAACATATGAAGAACGACTGAGGATCCTGGGATTGTATTCATTAGATTTTAGAAGATTAAGGAGAGACTTAATAAAGACGTAGAAGATAATACATGGCTTGGAAAGGGTGGACGCTAGGAAATTGTTTCCATGAGGCGAGGAGACTAGGACCCGTGGACACAGCCTTAGAATTAGAGGGCGTCAATTCAAAACAGAAATGTGGAGACATTTTTTCAGCCAGAGAGTGGTGGGCCTGTGGAATTCATTGCCACAGGGTGCAGTGGAGGCCGGGACGCTAAATGTCTTCAAGGCAGAGATTGATAGATTCTTGTTGCCTCGAGGAATTACACTGGTAAGTGGAGTTGAAATGCCCATCATCCATGATTGAATGGACTCGATGGGCCGAATGGCCTTACTTCCACTCCTATGTCTTATGGTCTTATGGTCTAACATGACCTCCCTGCTCTCCTACTGAAAACTGAGTATGAACTGACTTCTTGAACTGTTGCAGTTCAAATGATCAGTTCTGACAATTCTAATTTCTAAATCCACAAAAGAAGCTGGTTAATTTAAATAAGATTCTGAAAGGCTGCTGGCACTTAACACAAGAAAGTACCATCAGATGAGGAGGAAATTGACAGGAAAGGAAGCAAGAGCAAAACTGCTCTTGACAATTAAGTAGCAGAACTACTGCAACATTAGAAAGCTGCTCAGAAGTGAACTCTTAAAAATTAAACTGGCTAAAGGAGCTCAGAATTCCTACCAGCTATTAGCATTCAGAGGTTTAGCATAGAAATCATACAAACCTCTGACTGTAAAGACATAGTTGCCATATGGTTCTCAAAGACAAAGGTTACAAAGAGGATCAACTATAGGTGGACGGATCAAGATTCTCAAAGTTGCCGCTACTATCAATATAATAGAAGGATCAAGGTCATTCTTTCCTAAAGTGCCAGGCAGACAGTTGTAGTGTCCACGTTACATCTGGAAAAGGTTGAAAGGTATACTTAAAGCAGACTTACATAAACATTATAAAGAATACTTAGCCTTTCTAACATCCTGGAGTCATTTTGACTCCATTAGCTCAGATTTCTTCTCAATGTTCAGGAATCTTATTGTTTAAGTGTCAAAGTAAATAATACAAACAAATAGAATCAAGCAGATAGTTATTACCACGGTTTATTGTCAGGCATGTACAGACTTTGACATCATTTTGGTGTGATAACAGTCAACTCCTTAAAACACATTGATACTGATGTGGTCAGTGGAAGAATACAGTCTGTAATTTATCTTTAAATTATTCAAAATCTTTCACATGTACGTTCAGTAATCCTTTTCAAACTCTGCAACTTTATTCCTATACACTTGTATCCCGTGCATCAGGTTTTGTCGTGTAAATGCAAGATAAGAAATGATAATATTGGGAATACACAACAGTAATTCTGCCTTTCGAAGAATTGTAAGCTCTCAGAACAAGTCCACCAAATTAATGTTTCTTTGTTTTAGATGGCTAAATGTCTGCTTTTGCATTCCTGGAGTTTTCTGTTTTATTTAAATCTCAGATTTCCATGGTTTTCTTTACTGCTAACGAGCTGTCATCATTATCACCTGAAAAGATTAAGTTGTAACCCTCAATGTTTTTAAGAATTTTCTTCTGTCATTCAATGGGAGCATGGCTAATCTGGGGCCTAACTCAAGATACAGAGGAATCTTGATTATCCGGCAATCGATTATCCAAATATTGAATTATCCAGCAAGATCGCAAGGTCTCGATGCTTGGCTAAACAATGTTATCCGGCATCCGATTATCTGAAATTCGATTAACCCCTCGGATAATCGAGGTTCCTCTGTATATGTCTTTGACACATATCCGTTAATAACTTTGCTTACCAAAAATGTTATCAATTTCAGATTTAACATTAACAAATGGTCCAGCATCCACTGTCGTTTGTGGAAGAAATTTCCAAATCTTTATTACTCTTCATGTGTAGAAGTGCTACTTAGCATTTCTCCTGAACACTCTGGCCCTAATTGTCAGACTCTGCCAATAGTTCTAGAATCCCCAACCAGTGGAAATAGCTTACCTTTATCTAGTCTGTCTTTTCCTGTTAATATTGTGAAGACTTCGATCAGATGACCCCTAGATCTTCAAGATTCTCGAGGAAACAGGTTTAACTTTTAGAATGGAAACCAAAAGGACTGTGGATGCTAGAAATCAGAAAATCTAAAGGAAAGGAAGTGGAGTGTATCCCATCACATTTGTGACTTGTTTCTTACAGATAATCGATACAATTTTGGGAATTTAGGGGCAAGTTATGAGCTGTGGAGTGTCTAGCCTTTGATGTGCTCTTGTTGTTGCAGTATTTATGTGGCTGATCAAATTACACTTCCATTCAATGGTGAACACCAGGATGTTGATGGTGGGGGTGCAATGATGGAAATACAATTGAATGTAAAGGTAAAGAGACTAGACTCACTTTTGTTGGACAGAATTTTTCACTGGAACAGTGTGGTACAATTTTTATTTGTGACTTGTCAGCCCAAGCTTGAATTTTGTCCAAATCCTGCTGCACGTCCAGACTTCCACATAATCAAGTAAAAAGGGAAAAAAAAGAGACTTAATTATTTAAGTGAGTCATTAAAACAAGTTAAGGGTAGTGCAGCAGGTGTTATATCAAGGTTGCAGCATGCTCGACTTCCTGGATACCAGTGTGAGCTACAGTAAGCCCTTGCAGCTTTGGCATAAAGTTTATCAGCCAAAATAAAAACTACAGATGTTGTAACACATCAGGGAGGGGGGAGGTTTGCCTGGACCATTTATTTTTCCAAATACTGGTCATCCCAGTTAGGGTAGAGTCTTCTCATTTGACCACTGGATCAGGAAAAGGAGAGCGAGACTGTGAGTGAGACAGGTTGGACGAGCCAGAGTGCAGAAACCTCAGCTTTTGCTCTTGTACAATGGGTGAAATTAAGGGTTCAATGAGCTAACTGACCAGGCACAGTGGGACAGTATGCCATTCCATTTGGGGGAACATTCAGGGACAGTATGAACAGGTGGTTTGACACTGTTCTCCACAGAAATGAATGTCAGGATGGCCATAATGCCTGCCTGGTGCCAGGGTTCAGGACATCAGCTCAGCGCTTGACAGCAGCTTGCAGTGGGAGGACAGAATCCAGTCAGCACAATCCAATGTATATACCACTGACATTGACAGCACAAGCAGAGGTTCTGCAAATTCAGTCTAGGTGCCAAATAAGGAGCAGAACTTCAAAGATAATCATATTTGGTTAATTCTTGAACAATATGCAAATTTGGCATTGGATGACTTATTTTAAAGAAATAAATGTGTGGATCCAAGACTGGTGAAATAGATTCCAATTCAATCGACATTGGCACTCATACAGAGAAAGTGGGATGGTACTGTTTTCTACCACAAAATCGGGAATCCTTTATCCAAAACCCTCAGGACCAACCATTCTTGGATATATTTACCCTTCCTATAGATCTGTCCGGGTCTTTTGGAAAAAGAACTCTGCATGGCCTGAATGGATGCTAATAAACTTGAAGAATTGCTGAGTTCAGAACAAATGAAGTTGTTTTCTAAAGGCCTGTCTACATATCTGTTCAGGTCCGATTTGAAAAGACCTTTTGGTTTTTAGGACTTTTCGGTTTTTGGACGTGCGGTTGAAGGATTCCCGACCTGTGTTGACATCTGTCATTAACATCTATTCTATAACTATATCACTTCTCTGCTACCCTTAGTACTCCCTTTGCTTGTTGTTCTGCCACACCTCACCACCTGCTCAGGAGAAGGGGCAATGGGACCTAAACAGAGATTATTGTTTTCTCTCCGCAGATGCTACCAGAGCTGCTGAGTTTCTCCAGCAATTTTGGTTTTTGTTTCTGATTTGCAGTTCTTTATGTTATCTTGTCATTTGATCTACTTGCTCCTCCTCATCCTTTGTCAGCACCATCCAACCATTATCCTTTCTCGTCCTTTAAATCCGAAGAGGAGTCACATTGGACTTGAGAAGTTAACACTGTTTGTTTCTCCACTGAAGCGATCAGACCTGCTGAGTTTCTCCAGCACTTTGTTTTTATTTTACACATCCAGCCTTTTCAGCACTTTGTTTTCATGATATTGCATAAAATGAAGGGTCACATTCGAAAAGGTAAGCAGGAGCATTGGTCATCAGATGTGATGTTGGTCACCAGATCTGAAAGGTAGCAAGACAGGTAGAGAGGACAGGTAATAAGTATACAGCATTCCAGGCTCCATCAATATGGGCACAGAGTACAAGACCAGGGAGTTTATGCTGAAATTATATCAGAAACTGATCATATTTCAGCTGCAAGATTGTATACAATTCTGGGTGCCATACTTTTGGGGAGAGTTCAGAAGACTTTTATGGGAAAGGTTCCATGGATGAGCTACGACAGTTATGAATAAAGATTGGAGAAGTTCGGATTGTTTTCTTTGGAATGGAGAAGATTAAGAGGAGATTTGATTGCAGTTTTCAAAAGCATGACGGGAATGGACAGAGTCGATAGGAGGAAACTGGTCTTGGTCATTAGATAATTGAGAACCATACTGCGTAATTCTAACATGTTTTGCAAAAGAAGCAAATGCAAGTACGGCAAAACGTTTTCATGCAGCGAGTTGTTAGAGTCCAGAATGCACTACATAAAATAACTAAAACATTAATAAGATGGAAAAGTTAGAGTATGAGAGAAAAATTAACTAGAGTCATAGAGATGTACAGCACGGAAACAGACCTTTCGGTCCAACCCGTCCATGCCGACCAGATATCCCAACCCAATCTAGTCCCACCTGCCAGCACCCGGCCCATATCCCTCCAAACCCTTCCTATTCATATACCCACGCTAATGCCTCTTAAATGTTGCAGTTGTACCAGCTCCACCACTTCCTCTGGCAGCTCATTCCATACACGTACCACCCTCTGCGCGAAAAAGTTGCCTCTTAGGTCTCTTTTATATCTTTCCCGTCTCACCCTAATCCTACGCTCTCTAGTTATGGACTCCCCGACCCCAGGGAAAAGACTTTGCCTATTTACTCTATTCATGCCCTTCATAATTTTGTAAACCTCGATAAGGTCACCCCTTGGCCTCCGACGCTCCAGGGAAAACGGCCCCAGTCTGTTCAGCCTCTCCCTATAGCTCAAATCCTCCAACCCTGGCAACATCCTTGTAAACCTTTTGTGAACCCTTTCAAGTTTTATAACATCTTTCCAATAGGAAGGAGGCCAGAAGTGCATGCAATATTCCAACAGTGGCCTAACCAATTATATAAAAATGGATAATAAGAGTTTCTATGGATATCTAAAGTAGAAAGGTGTTAACAAAGTGTGTGGTGATTGCATGACAAATAGGCCTGGGATTCATAAGGAAAAATAAGGAGATGGCAAATGAATTGAGAAGATATTTTGCAACAATCCTTTCAGTGGAGTATACAAGTAACATTCCAGAAATAGCTGTTAATCATGAAATGGCAGGGAGAGAGGAACTCAAGAGAATTATAAAGACCAGTGATGTTGCTGCAGCTGTGATGTGACAAGTATCCAGATGCAGATTGACTTTATCCCAGAGTCTTAAAAGCAGTGAAAAACTTTATGCATTAGTTTTAATTTTCCAAGATTCAGGGACAGTTCCATTTGATTGGAAAATGGCAAATTAACACATTTATTGAAAAAGAGAAGCAGACGGAAAGAGCAAAATACAGTCCAGTTAGCTTAAAATCAGTCATAGCAAAAATGTTAGAATTGCTGATTTAAGACATTTTTTCTAATCAACCTGTTCAGAGATATTATTACACACCTCTGGAGCAAGTGTGTCTTGAACCTGCACCTCCTGGTCCATGGGTAGGGGCAATACAACCGTACCACAAAAGCGCTCTAAGAGGTCTGCTTTATAATTTTTATTTTTTTATTTCAGCTATTTTTCTAATCAACCTGTTCAGAGATGTTATTATGCACCTCACAAGCAGGTGGGAATTAAACCCAGGCCTCTCAGTCCAGGGATAGGGACACTACAAACATTCCACAAGAAGGCCTGAAGGGATGTGCTTTATTCCCTTTGTAGAAGTTATTGCATAGAATGACCTTGCCTTTTTTGGGAGAGGAACTGGATACAAAAGTAGGGAGTGTATGCTTCAATTTTGCAGGGCACTAGGAAGACTGCATCTGTCATTTTATTTAAGAATGGACGTAAATGTGTTGGAGGGAGTTCAGAGAAGATTTATCAGACTAACATCTGGAATAAGAGGTTGTCTTATGAGAAAAGGTTGGACAGGCGAGGCTTGAGGAACTTGACGATGCTGAGGAACTTGACAGTGTAGATATGGACAGGACACCTCCTCTTACAGAAGAGTCTAGAGCTAAGGGTCACTGAAAGAATCAAATGTGAGGCAAGACTAAACTTTTTCACGCAGCGAGTTGTCAGACTCCAGGATGAACCACATTACAAAAAAACTTATGAGGGGAAAGTTAATGTATGAGAGAAAAAGTAACTGGAAATATAAAAATAAGGGACACCCTATTTAACAAAGAGATAAGGGAGATATCATTTCTCACAGAGGGTTCAGAGTCTTTGGAACTCTTGCACAATTTTTAGGCAGAGGGGGTTAGATTCTTGATGAGCAAGGAGGTGAAAGGTTATCAGGGCCAGTGAGAATGTGGAATCATCAGATCGGCTATTACTAACCAAGAAGACTGAAGGGGATGAGTGGCCTGTTTCTAATTCATTTACTCATTTCAGCCACTGGAGAATTGATTCTCAATTCCCTCTGACTTAAATTCTTAGATCCCATACTAGGTCAATTGTTGCTTTGATGTCCACAGCAGTCACCCACATCTCTTAATTACAGAAAGGAAAGGAAGAGCAATACATAAGTAGTTTAATTGTAGTTCCCGTCAAAAGGATTTACAATGACAAACCACGCTGAGAGAAGATAGATCGCTGATTTTAGAAAAAAGTACTTTCAGTTATTCTGCCATTTGCACAAAATAATTTTGGTGGTAGCTATACTTTCACTTGTATATTGACTTAATGGAACATCCATGCTATAAGTTCTGAAAATTTCTTACAAAGTCGCTTACAATTGTCAGATATTAATGACATGCAGAAAAGGAAATGAACACCATTTAGCCATCAGAACTGAATGCCGAACAATCAATGTACTCCTGACTTGATGTAAGTTCAGTAAACAAAGTCTGTTTGTAGATCAAAACTGGCATTTTTAAATGCAGTGTGATAGGACAAGATTTGTACTTGTCCTAAAAATCAATTTTCTCAAGCAACAGGAAAGCTAAATAGAAAATGTTTACGTTAGAAAAACAATGAACTAAAACTATGCACCCTGCACAGTGACCCAGACAAATTATTGGGCCCTAATGGTATTTTATTCAATCAAGGAAAAAGGTGTTTACTTTCTAAGCCTTAAAGAGAGCAGCAGGTCAAAGTATCAAATACCACGGAAAATCCATGTCAGTTCAAGTGGCAGACAAAAAGCAAAGGCCAAGTTGTAACAGCTATTAGTAACAAGGCTGGCTTACACCATAATAACCCAGTAATCCTCAACACCAGGAGAAACCTTAAATAGTCAGAAATGCATTTCTCATTAAGATGGTTGGCCCACAACATTAGATAAGATCTTTGAAAGCAAATTTCCATCACTCTGCGTAAAGAGGTATGGAATATTTTAAAAATAAATAAAAATATGAATCTCTATTTTGAGGTACAAACCACTATTTATTTTAAAAAAGCAACGGCTTTTAAGCCCCTGAGGAAAGTCTTTGCAGAAGGAACAGGTACAAGGCTGTAAATAGCTGGAGCCACACCCCAGTACTTCACCTTGTTTCAGTTCCTTGCACCAGAATTTTCTTGGGGGTTACTTGACGGAATGCATATCCAGCTTTCCTTAAAACATTCAGGTGTAACAAAATAAAATCACTTTTTCGTGGGATGTCACAACAGATAACTCCCCAGAGAAAAGCTGAGGGAAACTATCACCATCGGTGGTCCCTCGCAGATTATCTTCCACTCTCAGGGTGAGTCTGTAGGTGGCTGTACAGACTGATACAGCTATGGCAGGCTCTGTTACTTGGGGCAGGTGGTGGTCACAGGAAGGGGTTGGTACGACGTTGGTGTGGCAGCATGCTCCTTTTGCTGTTTGTGCCTGGCTTCTGCTTTGTCCAAAGGACAAGTCTCGAGGCACTCGACCACTTTCCAGACGCTCTTCCTCCACTCTGGATGGGCTTGGGCCAGTGACTCCCAGGTGTCTGTGGGAATGCAGCATTTCGCTAGTGAGGCCTCGATGGAAACAGTAACACTGGGGAAAGTAGCTTAAAAATGTGTTGCTGGAAAAGCGCAGCAGGTCAGGCAGCATCAAAGGAGCAGTAGAATCGACATTTCAGGCATAAGCCCTTCTTCCTGAAGAAGGGCTTATGCCCGAAACGTCAATTCTCCTGCTCCTTTGATGCTGCCTGACCTGCTGCGTTTTTCCAGCCACACATTTTTAAGCTCTGATCTCCAGCATCTGCAGTCCTCACTTTCTCCCACTGGGGAAAGTAATCAGGGTGAAGCCCTTGTGTAGATAACGGAGGCCTCACCCACATCCACCCCTCCACATTTTTGCCTTCCTGAAGCATACGATAACTAAAAGGTAATAAAGATCCTCCTATCAATTCAGGAATGGAAATAATTATAAGATAATAAACATAATTTTAGCTTGTTATTTTTTTCAGCAGTGGGAGATAATGACTTTTCTTGCAAAGTTAGTTCCAAAAACATACGGCAGGTGATAGAGAATTTGTGACAAATAATCAGGTTATTCTGTTTCTGTTTCTATTCGAGGCATGGTTTAAACAACATGACTGAATTTCTTTAGGATTAATTTCGCCCAGCTCAAGGAAGACACTCAGATGAAAAGGGACAAAGGAAGCGTTACAAAGACTTCTTAAAGGCCAATCTGAAGAAATGCAACACAGATGTCAATGCATGGGAGACTCTCATTCGGAAAAAAAGCAATGTGGAGGAAGCTTCCTGTGTGAAGGGACACTGCAGTGCTTGGGACCAGGTGGACCTCATTGAGGTTGTTAACCTGGGCTAATCATGAACATTTGGCTGTCCAATATAACCAGGAGAATCTGTATTGTATGCACCGTTTATATAACTGGATTGTCCTTTCATGTACAAATGTCATTGTCACTGTCTTTTATATGTGAAACTGGGATTTGAGGTTTATCCTCATCTCCCTGTAAACTGGTTGAACAGTAGGGTTTGGGGTCTGGCTTTGCTGCTCCTCTCTCCCTTGTAAAATTGCTGTTGTATACAGCTGTAAATGTTAACTGTTTTTTGTAAACTGTTTTGTATTTTGTTTAATAAAATATTATAACCAGGAGAAGGGTTTTCTGGGGATCTGTATTGTATGCACTGTTTTTTAATGTAACTGGACTGTCTTGTATATATAAATGTCATTGTTACTGTTTGTAATGATTGAAACTGCGACTTGAGGTTTGTCCTCATGTCTCTGAAAACTGACTGAATGTCAGTGTTTGGGGCTTGGCTTGCCATTCCCCTCCCTGGTAAGATTGCTGTTTCTTTGTATACAGCTGGTAATGTTAATTGTTTTGTAAACTGTATTGTTTAATCAAATAATTTTTTTTTAAAAAATCAAAAAAAAACCGGAGAAGGGAAAAAAATAACCAGGAGATTAGATTCTCCTCAGTTGATGGCATACTGTCAGTTGACTGGCCACAACCAGTGTATTGTGCACAATTAAATAGGGTGTGGACTTGACGATGGGACACCGGCCTCTGTGCAGTGATTTCAGTGCTTTGAGAACACCTGCAGCTAGTGGAACTCCAGAAAAGGAATGGGAGAAAGGAATGCCAATGATTTCAAAGCCATAGACCTGGAAATACCTGCCAAATATATAGTTGGATATGTAGCTCTAGGATCAGACTCATCAACGATACAAGAACCCACAGAAACCATGACCGGTGACACGGAATTTCCTCTGTACACATGAGTGAGTGATTACCGGTGACGACAATACTTTATCCCAAGTTATATAAAATGTAACTCTCTTACCAGTCTGCACAAATTTGGATTCCCACAAATTGACTCTGAGGACCGTGGTAATGGAGAAAATGTAAGACTGTCTGGCTTCAAGAGATTTGAACTAGCATCTTGTTGCATGTCTCTTCACATATTTTCTTAAAAGGAGTTGAATTCGCTACTCCTACCTCGATCTCACACCTCCAATATCAACTCACCCTGTCTGCTACGCATTCGTAGGGTCATAGAGGTGTACAGCATGGAAACAGACCCTTTGGTCCATCTCGTTCATGCCGACCAAATATCCCAACCTAATCTAATCCCAATTGCCAACACTCGGCTTGTATCCCACTAAATCCTTCCGATGCACATACCCATCCAGATGCCTTTTAAATGCTGTAAATTGTACTAGTCTCCATCACTTCCTATGGCAGCTCATTCCATACACGTACCACCGCTGCGTGAAAAAGTTGCCCCTTAGGTCTCTTTTATATTTTTCCCCTCATACCCTAAACCTACGCCCTCTTGTTCTGGACTCTCCCACCCCAGGGAAAATACTTTGTCTATTTATCCTATACATGATTTTATAAAAATCTACAAGCTCACCGCTCAGCCTCTGATGCTCCAGGGAAAACAGCCCCAGCCTGTTCAACCTTTCCCAAAAGCTCAAATCCTCCAACCCTGGCAACATCTTTGGAAATCCTTTCTGAACCCTTTCAAGTTTCACAACATCATTACAACAGGAAGGTGACCAGAATTGCACGCAATATTCAAAATCCTGCACAGCTGCAACGTAACTTCCCAACTCCTATACTCGATGTTCTGACCAATAAAGAAAGGCATACCAAATTTCTTTGTACAAATCTTTTTCTGTTAAGCCAGAATTAAAGATATCCATAAATATGGTCTCATCATCAGAACCGAAACACTCTTTGGCCCTAAGCAGTAAGACATGAGATGGTGAAGTTGAAGATTTTTAATGATGTAGCCATATTTTTGTCTCTTCTGCTGATGGAGTCACACTGTATCACAAATGCAGTGGTTTTTATCCACTAATGGTTCTAAAATGCAGCTTTGAACATAAATCCTATATGTATTTGTAACAATTGCATTAAAGAAAATATTGAGGTTTGAGTCCTAAATGTTGCTGTTAAATCACTGGAGCAAAGCAAATTTAAAAAGATCTGCAGCTCAGATAACCTTTATTGGTCACTGCATTGAGTATAGGAGTTGGGAGTTATGTTGCAGCTGTGCAGGACATTGGTTGGCCAGTTTTGGAATACAGCGTTCAATTCTGGGCTCTCTGCTGCAAGAAGGATGTTGTGAAACTTGGAAGGGTTCAGAAAGGATTTACAAGGATATTGCCAGGGTTGGAGTATTTGAGCTTTAGGGAGAGGCTGAATCACCTGGAGCTGTTTTCCCTGAAGAGTGGGAGTTTATAGAAGTTTACAAAATCATGAGGGGCATGATTAGGGTGAATAGCCAAGGTCTTTGCTCCAGAGTAGGGGAGTTCAAAACTAGAGGGCACAGGTCTAAGGTGAGAGGGGAAGGATTTAAGAGGGATCTAAGGGGCAAATTTTTCATGCAGTGGGTGATATGTGTATGGAATGAGCTGCCAGGTGAAGGGGTGGAGGCTGGTACAATTACAGCATTTAAAAGGCATTTGGATGGGTATATGAATAGGAAGGGTTTGGAGGGATATGGGCCAGATGGTGGCAAATAGGACTAGGTTTAATTAGGATATTTGGTCCACATGAACGAGTTGGACCAAAGAGCCTGTTTCCATGCTGTATATCTCTGTGACTCTTTAAGACATGGGAGATCGTGCATAGTGATAATGACACTAGACTTGTAATCCAGAGACATAGGCCAAAGGTCTGGTGACATTGGTTCAAATTCTACCATGCCAGCTGGTGCAACTTAAATTCTCCTCTGTTTGGAGCCATTTGTCACACTAATGTAAATGACTGTGGTGGTAAGAAGCCAATTCTTACAGTCTTAGGACACTGCTGCAGGAGTTCTTCAGGGTGGTTTCCTTCCTGACAAGGTATATTCGCAGCAAGACATCGACAACATCCAAGTTTGGACTGAGATTGAATAATTAACATTTGCATCATGCAAGTGCCAGACAATGACCACCTGCAAAAAGAGAGAATCTAACCATCTCTCTTCAACATCACCATAATTGAATCCCCCATGACCAACACCCTGGGGGTTACCATTAGCCAGAAACTGAACTGGACCAGCCACAAAAATACTGTGGATGCATGAAGAGGTCAGAGGCTAGGAATTCTGTGGAAAGCAACACACCACCTGCCTCCACAATGCTTGCCCAACATCTACAAGGGCTTTTGCCTGAAACGTCAATTTTCCTGCTCCTCAGATGCTGCCTGACCTGATGTGCTTTTCCAGCACCACTCTAATCTAGACTCTTGATTTCCAGCATCTGCGGCCCTCATTTTTGCCTATCTACAAGGCACAAGTCAGGAGTGGGTTAGAATACTCACCATTTACCTGGATGAATGGAGCTCCAACATCACTGAAGAAGTTTGACACCATCCAGGATAAAGCAGCCCCTTGACTGACAGCATATTCACATCTTCAAGACACATTCCTTCCAGCACCGACGCAGAGAGGCAGCAGTGTGTTCCATCTGCAGCACAAGCACAGCAACTCACCACAGTCCCCTCAATAACACCTTCCAAACTTATGGTCTCCATCACATTCAAAATACTAAGGCATCCAATGCTTTTGCATATCCTCTTTGCATCCTACTCTGACTTGGAACTAAATCACCACTCCTGTTTCTAACATCACAATGGGTGTACCTGTAACACGTGGACTTCAAGAAGGCAATGCACCCCCGCCTTCTCAAGGGCAATTAGGGGCAGGCAATAAATCTGGCTTAGCCACTCACACATGCATCCCATGAGGGAAAAAGCAAAAACTCTCAAAAGGAGTATTATAGAGCCAAAATACAGGCCGTTCTGCTGTAACATGTCCTTCATTAACGCAAATTGGTTGTAATGGGATTGGTTGAATCGCAAAAGCTGTTTCTAAAGTGCGAAGTTTTAAAGTGTGTTGGCTGTTATGCGATCACTTTTAGTATCGTTTGTATTGCACGATGTTTGTTCAGCACGGGATTGCAGAGGAACGCAACTGTCACGTTCTGGAAGAACTGCTTATGATTCATCACAAAGAAATGAATATTCACAATTGCCGTATATCATCAAAATATCTTCTGAAGGCTTTCTTTGCTCCTGATCCGTGTCAACAGCTATCAGTTTCCCCTTAACAACCTCTTGCTACAACAAGAAGTCAGTCATATACCTCAGCTTTAGATACGGAAAAACTACAGTTATTTTCCTTGCACATTTTATGATTTAGGACCAACATTTTAAGCAAATCTGCAAAGAAAAATATTTTATTGCATGGAATGATTTACCTTTCTGCAAAAACAAATGCTGGAAAAGTCGGATTAGAATAGTTCGGTATTGCTTTGACCAGTGCAGACTCAATGGGCAGGAGGATTTTTTTTTTCTGTCCTGTGTACCTTAATAAATCTATGACAAATGATGTAATGCAGACACAGTGAGCCAAATGGCCTCCTTCTGCACCGTTGCATGAGTTTGTGATTAAGATTACATAAAAATAAAACTTCCTTCATCATTTATTAGTCATACAATACATAAGTCACTTTCTACTGCTAGAACAACTTATATTTATTTAGCTCTGTAATGGAGGCACTTTATAATAGCACTACAAAACAAAATACGAAACAAAGTCATGCAAGGAGATATGTCAGATGACCAAACATAAGGGCAAAAAGGAAGGTTTTATGGAGTATCTTAAAGCAAGAAATTGAGGCAGCAATGCAGAAAGATAGGGATCAATTCTGGGTCCACTTTTGTTTGGTGTTTATATAAATGATTTGGATGAGAATATAGAAGGAATGGTTAGCAAGTTTGCAGGTGACACTAAAATTAGTGCCATACTAGACAGTGAGGAAGGTTTTCTTAGATTACAAAGGGATCTTGATCAAATGGGTCAAAGGGCTGAAAAATGGCAGATGGCATTCAATCTGGAGAAATGTGAGATATTGCATTTTTGGTACAACAGACAAGGGTAGGGCTTATATAATTAATGGTAGGGTCTTCGTTATATTGTAGAACAGAGGGACTAGGCGTGCAAGTACATAATTCTTTTAAGTTTACATCACATATAGACAGGATGGTTAAAAAGGTGTTTGGCGTGCTTGCGCTCATTGTTCAGTCCTTTGAGTATCGGAGTTGGGAAGTCATGTTGAGGTAGTACAGGACATTGGTGAGGCCTCTTCTGGAGAACTGTGTCCAGTTCTGGTGACCTAGTTATAGGAAGAATATTATTAAGCTGGAGTGGGTTCAGAAGAGATTACTAGGATGTTGCTGGGTATGGAAAGTTTGATAGAAAAGAAAGGCTGGATAGGCTGGGACTTTTTCCACTGGAGTGTAGGAAGCTGAGAGACAACTTGATAGAAGTTTATAAAATAATAAGGGGTATAAATAGGGTTAATGGTAGTTGTCTTTTCCCTAGGATAGGAGATTTCAAGACTAAGGGGCACATTTTTAAGGTGAGAGGAAAAAGACTTCAAAGAGATATGAGAGGCAATTTTTTTCCGCAGAGGGTGGTTCACGTGTGGAATGAACCTCCTGAGGAAGTGGTGGATGTGGGTACAGTTCCAAAGTTTAAAACGCGTTTGGATTAGTACATAAATAGGAAAGGTTTGGAGGAATACGTGCCTGGGGCAGACAGGTGGGACTAGTTTAGTTTGGGATTATGGTCTGCAGGGACTAGTTGGACCAAAGGGTCTGCCTCCATGCTGTTTGACTTTATGACTCCAAAATGCACTTCAGAACTTGGGACCTGAGCAATCAAAGGCACAGTGACAAATGGTGCAGCTACTAAACGTCAAAACCTGCAGGTTTTGGTGGTGGTGGTAGAGAGCTTGTCACATCCTTTGTGACTTTGTTAAGAGCGGTTTAAATACTTTGGCAGAGACAAAATCCTGATTGAAAGGATTCAAACATGAAGTTCCTGAAAATTCAGAAACAGATTTATGCAATGACAACCTGTTCAGAGACCTCGGAGAGGAAAGGGAATTTGTAAGTGAAACAACAGCTTGCCCTTTCGAGTAGTTATTGAGGAGGGGCTGATGACGCCAGATGTAAAAGTAGAGAGAAAGGTTTTCAAATCAGCTAAACTCGGGGAAAGAAGGGAAAGTTTAGTGGTCAGCTGTTTAGTGAGAGTAAGTTTAAGGGAACAGGAGATGGGTCTTATGGACAATATGAGCTCAGAGACAGCACGAGGACAGATGGGAGAGAAACTAGAGATAGATGTGAATTCATGGCTAGGGCAGAAGAAGCTTTAAAAGAAGTTTGACAAGGTGATTGAGTAGAAGCGATGGAGACAGCTCAGGCTGCTGATCAGAATCCCATAGTCCGCATTCAAATTTGTCGACGAACTCGTACACTTTGGAGGTGAAAACACAGAGGACAGATTAGAGGAGTTTATGAAGACAACTTGGAGTTGAGGAAAGGAGGCTGGAGTTAGCTTCACATTCCAGGATGATCCTGTATAGTGAGCAATCCTAGCAGATGAAATGTTTAGCTAGATCTGTGAAACAAAATGAGTTGACTACTATATCCTTTCAAGTCTACATCCTTTGGAGTTAAGCGAATGAAGTCAAGGGCTATAGCAACAGCAATGGACTGGGTGATGGAAGATATTTTTTGCAGGGAAAGCATAGGTGAAAGGTGGAAGTGCAGGGTGAATTATGTAAGTAGCTGTTGGAATTTTGTGGCAAAGCGAACCAAATGTTAGATAGTTACAATGTTTAAAGTGTAATCATGAGTGAACTGGGAAATAGTTGGGTCAGTAATGGATTCAGGAGGAGGTTAGTTGGAGTGCGGAAGGGACATGTACAATATTTACAGAAATAGATAAATAAATCTCTTGCACTTATCAGTTGAAACAAACTTGTATGTTACATAAAATGTGAAAATTAAGAATTTGGACACATCTTGTGGCATTGTGCATTTTTGTAATGACACAGTATTTCATCATGTACATAATCTGTTACTACCTATCAGATATTCAATACGAAATATCTCCAGAACTAAGTGGTCTTATAATATGTTTTTTTAATTAGTTTGCTTATCTTTCTAAATTGTCTGGATGTTTAGGTCTTACAGAATAATTTATAGGGCAGTAGTAAACTAACATTATAGATCTTATCACTGTTAACTAGCTGCATGTTTGAAAATATCAGATTCTTCACTAAAGCAATGGAAGTAAAAATGATATTAAAAATAATATTCACTTGATTCTTATCAAGTAACATAATGAAAATTAACTGGAAAAACAATAGAAAATAAATATTCCTCAGAGTTGGAGGACATTTATTCCTTTTAATTATTTTTATATCTCATTCACCCTTTGGGAATATTGGAAAATAGGTAACATATTTTTATAAACAAACAGTAATGGAGATAAACAACTGAAAATGTTGATTTACTCTTTTCTTATCAAAACCTAATGCTACTGAAGGGGCTGTTTTTAACAAACCATTAACCACTTAAATTAAAATGAAAACTTTTGTTTTTTTTACAAACCAGAACATTTGGAAGGAAAAAGCGTTGCAACCATGAAGGCAAAGATTTTGTCAAAAGGAGTGATTGAACATGTAATCACCAAGAATGATCTTGCTTCTACTCTTACAAAGTGCTGACCCTGGCAGGAAAACATCCCAGCGTTTTTGCTTTTCTACCAGTGTTTCTGTTGTTTGTCTTTTGAAGTGGAAGCTCATGCACGCAAAACAGCTCCTCCATAAATTTTCAAACTTTTTTGTAAACCCGTTCCATGAACATTAACCAGATCCCCTCCTGCAGCTCTGACCCCAATCTGGCCTGAAGTACTTTAGGACTGACGTATTCTGCAGGTGCAGCCTAACACATCATGATTATCAGTACCTTTGACAGCAAATTATTACTGCACTTTCTTGTTAAAGGTTGACATTATTGAACAAAATGTCAATTTATATCTACTAAGAGCTCACAGGGCCGTACAATCCATTCTTCCCACTAATCCACTCAAATCACAAATGAACTGTGCCTCCTTTGAAATTGATGGCCAGCATAAAGCTAAATTATAATTGCCTACTGTATTTTTCTAAACATGTGGAGGTGCCAGTGTTGGACTGTGATGGACAAAGTCAGTAGTCACACAACACCAGGTTATACTCCAACAGGTTTATTTGAAATCACAAACTTTCAGAGCATTGCTCCTTCCACAGGTTCCCTGACAAAGAAGCAGCATTCCAAAAGCCTGTGATTTCAAAGAAACCTGTTGGATTATAACCTGTTGTCGAGTGACTTTTGTATTTTACTAATACTTTACAATACTTAACTAACAGTTAATTATCTTCATTAAACAATCTCTATGATTTTTGCCTGAATGATTTAGACATAGACAATTTGTTAAAAAAAAGTCAATGTATTACAAGCTAATGAGTCACAAAACAAATATTTTAAATTAATTGAAACCACAGTTTAACATGGCAATTTACATCTCAGATGTGAGATCCTGCCATTTTTTTCATATTTCAGTAAGGTTTTCATGAAATGAACAACACAATCCAGTACACCCTTCAAAATATATCACTTTTTATAAATTATTGCATTCGCTTCTGTAAGCGTTAATGTCAAGTATCTCAAAATTGGAAAATACCTTGAGGGAGTGGATAGTTTAAGCTCATACATTACGCTTGGTGAAAATGTAAAATATGGTTGAAAGAGAATTCCATCAGGATTCAACACTTAAAAGATACCGTGGATACTTGCAAGTATTGTAAGCTATCCAAAACTTTTATTTAGTTCAGCTGAGAAAATATTTTCATCAAATTGAAAAAGTATGTGCAAAGAGGCTGGAAGTATTCCAAACATTAAGTTTGCCACTTGCAAATTGGCTGTATGTTTGTCTGCAGAATAACAGTGAATACACATGAGAGCTAATTATTTGGCTGTGCAGTGTTCTGGGGCGATGATGATGTAAAGGCTGCTATATAAATGCAAACATACTTATTTATTCCTTCGTTCATATGGAGCCACTGGCTGTTGTGTTGCTTATGGAGCTTTAATAAGCACTTCTACTGTCATTCTGTCTCAGCTTCAAACCATAAATTATTTTATGTTATTCTATGGTTACCTTTGATTGTATGGTTCAAAGCTTTCACATATCCACTGAATTTACTTCCTTATAAAATAAATTCTTAAGTAAAATTCGTTTGGCTATGCAATTGATGTAAACTGTTCATTGCAATAAAAACCCAAAGAGATACTGACAGATTTCAAGGAAGGTCTGTGATCACTGGAATATTTTCTTTTCATTATGCAAAACCTTATAATTATATGTGTAACAACAGAAGCTTTGCCTTCCCACATCTTTCCTTTAAAAAAAACATGCAGAAAGAGAAAATCCATTTATTCAAAACAGTGGTGATAAGAATCACTTACACACAGCTATGTATAACCTATGGCTTTCTAGTTCATGTGGCTTTAATTACCTTCTCTCATGTAGTATGCATTAGCCTGAAGGTTTGCAGAATGGTAGGTCAAACACTTAATTTTTACATGTTGGTTAATTTGACATATACAGTATGTCATATATATTTAACATTCCTTTCGCAAAAGAATAAACAATTAAATCAGGTCACAAATTAAATAATTTGAATAGATGTCAAATATTTTAGTTACAGGTATTGCATGAAATGTGCTTTCTGGTGTGTATACTTAAGAACTTATTTAGTTATAACATGAATAAATAATTTGCTGTTGCTTCAAACAGTAAAGGAAAGCTGGCAATGAGATAGTACCATACCATCGAGACAGGAGTAGACCATTCAGCCCATCAAGCTTACCCCAGTATTCAATATGATCATAGCTGATCAAATACAACAACATCTTTCATCCACCCCATCCCCATAACCCTGAACATCATTGGTAATCATCAATCCAACAATCTTTACCTTAAACATACTCAAATATTGAGCTTTCACAGCCCTTTGTGGAATTCTAAAAGCTCTCAATAAAAAAAATTATCTCAATCTTTGACCTAAGTGACATCCCTCTTATTTATAAATTTGTGCCTCCTGGTTATAGATTCCCCAATCAAGTAAATTCTTACCTGCATCAACCTCATCGATCACTTTAAACATTTTGTAAGCTTCAATTAAATCTCTCATTCTTCGAAGTACTAGAGAATACAGGCCCAGTTACTTGTCTTTCTTCGTAGGACAGTCCCACCATGTCAGGAACAGTTCTGGTGAACCTTCACTGCACTCCCACAATGGTAATGATGTCCTTCCTGAGATAAGGAGACCAAAACTGCACACGGTAGTCCAGGCACGGTCTAACCAAGTTCCCATACAGTTGAAACAAGACTTCATTACTCCATACAGTCAGTTGTGATATAACATAATAGTGCCGTTCCTAGGCAATCCCACATGATAAGAAATTTGTGTAATAGCTGCACCATTTAAACCATTGGGACTGGAATCATGTAAAAACCAATACAGGTTAAGTTCCTGTTCCACAAATAATGGTCTAAATTCGTCAGTCGCATTATAGCCAATTCACATTGATGAAACATGTGCTATAGCAGAACTGACTGTACATCCATTAGTTCTATTTTATCAATTTTGTTCATACATCTTCAAAAAAAGTCCAATAAGTTCATCGATCATGATCTCCCATTCGGAAACCCATGCTGACTATTCCCATTCAGATCATTATCAAAGAGCAGCTGAATATTCAAAGATATTCAATGCTAAGGAAGGAGAGACAAAAAGTGGCAGGAGGTGGAGCTGCACTGATCGGATCTCAGCAGAGAAGAACATGTGGAATCTGTTAGGGTGCTGCTAAGAGGCAGCAAACATTGGTCGAAATTATTTATAGGCTACCAAATAATGGAGCATGGTATTAATCAGGAGCTGGAAGAAGTGTATAGCATGGGCAACATAGTTACATGGGAGATTTCAATCTGCATATAGACTGGGTATGTGTCTGGAGTGTTTCTCGAGAGCAGTATGTTGAGGAACTACCGAGGACATGCGATGTTAGATTGAGTATTATGTATTAAATAGCTCTCAAGCATATTGGTTCCAAAGAGAATGTGCTAAGCTGTCGCCTACCAATCCACTTACTTGAAATCCATGGAACTATTGTCATAATTTTCTCTGAGAATGCCTTCACATCCTTCCAGACGTGCAGTGTCTAGGACTGGATAAAAAGATCAGTGCCCAATTGTTTCTAACCAGACTTTACAAATAACGGATCTTGGATACAAAGTTTATAACTGAAATAAAAACTAACAATTATTAATGACGCAACTTTGGCAAAACACAGATAAAGATGGTAATGCAATCTTATCAATGATGTAAAGCCGAATCTTTTCTGAACATAACTCCCACTCACATAGACAGATACACACTGTTAAGGGAGAAACTAAAATAAAATCAGAGTTTGACAAAAATTCACTTTAACTGCTTTATTTTTTTTAATAGGATCCCTATAGTGTGGAAACAGGCCCTTTGGCCCAACAAGTTCCACACTGACCCTCCAAAGAGTATTCCACTCAAACCTATTCCCCATTACTCAGCAATTACCCCTGACGAATGCACCTAACTGACATATCCCTGAACACTATGGGCAATTTAGCGTGGCCAAGCCACCCTAACCTGCACATCTTTGGAATGCGGGAGGAGACCGGAGCACCAGGAGAAAACCCACGCAGACACGGGGAGCATGCGCAAACTCCATACAGTCACCCGAGGATGGAATCAAATCTGGGTCCCTGGTGCTGTGAGGCAGCAGTGCTAACCACTGAGCCACTGTGCCACCCAATGCTTGTGTTTATGAAGTCCAGGATCCTCTCAGCCTTATTAACCACTCATAGAATTGTAGAGATGTACAGCACGGAAACAGACCTTTTGGTCCAACTCGTCAATGCCAGATATCCTAACTTAGTCTAGTCCCATTTGCCAGCACTTGGCCCATGTCCCTCTAAACCCTTCCTATTCATATACCCAACCAGTTGCCTTTTAAATTCTGTAATGTTACCAGCCTCCATCATTGCCTCTGCCAGCTCATTCCATACACACACCATTCTCTGCGTGAAAAAGTTGCCCCATAGGTCCCTTTTATAATCTTTCCACTCTCACCTTAAGCCTATGCCATCTAGTTCTGGACTCCCCCATCCCAGGGAAAAGGCTTGCCTATTTATCCTATCCATGCCCCTCATGATTTTATAAACTTCTGTAAGGTCACCCCTCAGCTTCCGATGCTCCAGGGAAAACAGCCCTAGTCTATTCAAGCTCTCCCTATATCTTAAATCCTCCAACCCTGGCAATATCCTTGTAAATATTTTCTGAACCCTTTCAGGTTTCACAACATCCATCTGATAGGAAGGAGGCCAGAACTGCGTGCAATATTCCAAAAGTGTCCTAACCAATGTCCTGTCATCTTCAACAATATGTTCTCAATAATACTCAGTGTCTCTGCTCCTGCAACACCTTTAGAATGATAGCTTTTCTTTTAATTTAGTTTACCATTCCTCATTCTTCCTTCTAAATGTATAAGTTAATAGTTCTCAGCAATAAATTTCATCTGCAACATGTCTACTATGCAGTCTGGCTATGCACTCTAGAGTCTATCACTATATTCATTAAAATTCATCATGAGTAACAACTTGCCTTTGTACATTCACTCACGGTTAAATGCCCAATTTGTTCATAGCAAGATTCTACAAAGAAGAGACCAGAGTTCCATTTTGGGTTCTACTGGCAAATCAGGCACAAATAATGCCCTTTTTGAAAGGTCCTACCTTCCTTAAGCTCACATTTCTGCTCAGTCGCGTTTGTATATTACAGAACTCAACATCTTTCATCAACCAGTGACTGGACAGCAGAGATAAAGCAGTGCAGAGTAGAGTGCCAGCCTAGCTCTCTAAGATGGCAGGCTTGTCCACATTTTTTTCTCTACTCTTTCTGTCTTTTTTCCTTTGCTTCATCTTCCGGACATCATGGGGAAGCTTCAACAGCATCAGCATCAGCACACCTGGCTTCACAGGCCCAATGTGTAGACTCTTATGACAATAGACAATAGGTGCAGGAGTAGGCCATTCTGCCCTTCGAGCCTGCACCACCATTCATGGCTGATCATCCTTACTCAGTATCCTGTTCCTGCCTTATCTCCATACCTTTCATTCCACAATCCTTGAGAGCTCTATCCAACTCTTTATTAAATGAATCCAGAGACTGGGCCTCCACTGCCCTCTGGGGCAGAGCATTACACACAGCCACCACTCTCTGGGTGAAGAAGTTTCTCCTCATCTCTGTCCTAAATGGTCTACCCTGTATTTTTAAGCTGTGTCCTCTGGTTCGGCACTCACCCATCAGCGGAAACACGTTTCCTGCCTCCAGAGTGTCCAATCCTATAATAATCTTATATGTCTCAATCATATCCCCTCTCCGTATTCTAAACTCAAGGGTATACAAGCCCAGTCGCTCCAGTCTTTCAGTGTAAGGTAATCGCGCCATTCCAGGAATTGGCCTCGTGAACCTACGCTGCACTCCCTCAATAGCCAGAATGTCTTTCCTCAAATTTGGAGACCAGAACTGCACACAGTACTCCAGTTGTGGTCTCACCAGGGCCCAGTACAGCTGCAGAAGAACCCCTTTGCTTCTATACTCAGTCCCTCTTGTTATGAAGGCCAGCATGCTATTAGCCTTCTTCACTACCTGCTGTACCTGAATGCTTACCTTCATTGACTGGTGTACAAGAACACCCAGATCTCTCTGTACTGCCCCTTTACCTAAATTGATTCCATTTAGGTAGTAATCTGCCTTTCTGTTCTTGCCACCAAAGTGGATAACCATACATTTATCCACATTAAACTGCATCTGCCATGCATCTGACCACTCACCTAACTTGACCAGGTCACTCTGTAATCTCCTAACATCCTCATCACATTTCACCCTGCCACCCAGCTTAGCATCATTGGCAAATTTGCTAATGTTATTACTAATACCATCTTCTATATTATTAACATATATTGTAAAAAGCTGCGGTCCCAGTACTGATCCCTGTGGTACCCCATTGGTCACTGCCTGCCATTCCGAAATGGAGCCGTTTATCACTACCCTTTGTTTCCTATCAGCCAACCAACTTTCAATCCAAGATAGTACTTTGCCCTCAATATCATGCGTCCTAATTTTGCTCACTAACCTCCTATGTGGGACTTTATCAAAAGCTTTCTGAAAGTCCAGGTACACTACATCTACTGGATCTCCCTCATCAATCTTCAGAGTTACATCCTCAAAAAATTCCAGAAGATCAGTCAAGCATGATTTCCCCTTCATAAATCCATGCTGACTCTGACCTATCCTGTTACTACTATCCAGATGTGTCGTAATTTCATCCTTTATAATAGACTCCAGCATCTTTCCCACCACTGAGGTCAGACTAACTGTCTATAATTTCCTGCTTTCTCTCTCCCACCTTTCTTAAAAAGTGGTACAACATTAGCCACCCTCCAATCCGCAGGAACTGATCCCGAATCTATCGAACTCTGGAACATAATCACCAATGCATCCACGATTTCTCGAGTCACCTCCTTCAGCACCCTGGGATGTAGACCATCAGGCCCCGTGGACTTATCAACCTTCAGACCTAACAGTCTCTCCAACACTAATTCCTGGCAAATATAATTTCCCTTAAGTTCAGGTCCTTCAGCCACTGCTACCTCAGGGAGATTGCTTGTGTCTTCCCCAGTGAACACAGATCTGAAGTAACAATTCAATTCTTCTGCCATTTCTTTGTTCCCCGTAATATATTCCCCTGTTTCTGTCTTCAAGGGCCCAACTGGAACTGGAATTGGAATTGGTATTGATGGTGAGGCATTGGCTCCAGTGATGAAGGAACAGGAACTTCTGGAGGTAGTAGGCCCAGAGCGTGGACCTCACAAAAGCCCTGCAGCCATATTTGGGTCCCTGGCCAATAAAGATGAACTCTATTTAAGTACTTTCTTTTCACTCTTTTGTACCTCAAAATGGCACCATGTTCTGGTGATAGAACACTTTTCTCTCTATTTCCCAAGGCATATGTGACAATAAATCATTCATTCATTCATTGGTTTTAAAACATACAATTTTATTGAAGAGATATCTGCTTCAAAACTTTTGTACTTGATAGATTTATGAGGGGAACGTTGATACAGGTTGGTTAACAAGGCTGAGAACAGGTTTGCTGGAAAGAAAATAAACATTTTAAACCTTGTCTCAAGCCCCCATCTGTCAGTAAACCAATTTTATGTTTTGGTAAATGACTTCTCGTAAATATACAGAACTATTTCCTAGTTAGCTTGGGGCACAGTAATGAGTCCCTTAGTAAATTAAATAAAGATCATTCTAAACATTTCAAAACATCTCTGTCAGGATCCTTGTACCCAAAAGCTTCTAGTTTAATTTCTGGAGTCTTTGCAAATAAGTATAATTAATGAAAACTCCCTGCTATGACCATTTGGACCAAAGGACAGGACCAGTTTTTTTGACTGGGCCTGTTTCTAGCACAAAGTTGTTAAACGAGTGCAAGGGACCACAGAAACCAATGCTATGCTGAATGCATTTTCACTCTAAGTTCTGTAATTGTTGAAAGCCCATGTCAATATAAGGGGAACTGTACTGCAATGGAGTACAAAGCTGACAAATTTAGGCCCAAATAGTGTCCTGCTTGAAAAGTCTTACCTCTGTAATCTCAGGTTAGACAAACCTGCTTTGTTGGTTTTTTTTTAATGAAGATAAGCTATTTGCCAAGACTCCAGGAGAATTTCCAGTTTTTAAAATATTTTTTGCAACCATGTTAACTAGGACAATATGGATTTAGGTTAAGACTTCCTCCAAAAGACAGCATCTCTGAATAAACTTCCTTGTATCACTTATTCTTTTAAAGCAGTGTACCCTAATACTATTTACTGAAAATGACGCATAGTTAAATGCACAGATCTTCCCATATCCATCTCCAGTTGTCTATCTGCAGCTATAATGTTTACAACAGCTAATTCCATAAATTTGGTATTTTTCTTATAAGATTCCAATATGCAATAAAACAGCATTTGTTAGACCATCAATACTCTTGCCACAGTGAGAGACCTTGACTCATACTTATGATTAAATCATCCTGAGTTTTGCCCAAATGACTGGATAAAACTGAGGAGCATTGCCCACAACCAGAACTCAGCATCATTCTAAAGAATATCATCAGTAGAAAGTAAGGAAAATGCTATTCAGAGATCTAAAGATGTAAGAGATTGAAAACATGAACTCATCTATTTGGGGAACCATGAACTCACAGAGGCCAATTATCACTCTGAGATGTTTAGCTTCCCAGTGAGAAAACAACTGAAATTGAAAATTCATAGAATCACTCAATCCCTACAGTGCGGAAACAGGGTATTCTGCTCATTGAGTCCACACTGGCTCTCCGAAGAGCATCCCACCCAGACTTATGCCCCTATCCTATCCCTGTAACCCTGCATTTCCCATGGCCAATCCATCAAACCTGTACATCTTTGGACTGTGGGAGGAAATCGGAGCACCCGGAGAAAAATCACCCAGATTCAATGGATGGTCTCTGTACAGTACAGAGTGATATCTGATAACTTCCAGAAATATTTACCCATTTTCTGCTGACTTGGATTCTTTTCTCAGAACATTCAACAATTCAGTAGGAAAATGAGGGTATAGAGAGAGCGCGCGAGCGAGCAGGAGAGAGAGAGAGATAGAGACTCAGAGCAGGTTCTGGACCCTCCAAAAATCATTCTCTTGTTAAAACATTTAGAGACAGAACAGTTTCTTTTTCTCCTTCAATCAAGTTTTTGTGTGGTTGGCTGGTTAGCATAGTGTTCCCTTAATTGACTAATTTAACATCCACTCAACTGTCAGCCCAATGTATATCAACAGTGCTGTGCTGATTTGTCTGCAGTATCTTTAGAACAGTAATTAAGTTGCATTATCTTCAAGATCTGTTGCCAAAAGCAAAGACTTGTCTTTGATCTCTTCTCCTTTAAAACAATCGGTTCTTCGAAGTTCAACTTTTAACCTCCACTCACAGTTTCAAACCAAAAAGAATGAGCAAAATAAAAGACAAATAGGCCACTACACTAGGAAACATTCCAGCAATGGATAAAGGAAATTAATAAAAGGAAAAGATTGGAACTGGCCGTGTCATTGGTACTGAGCATCAAGCTTGGTGTATAAAAATAAAGAATTAAAGTCAAAAAGGAAATAATTATAATCAGACAATTTATAATCAGAGTTTATAGTTTTTTTGTTACATTAGCTTAAATTAGCCAGTTCCTTCATGATTCAAATTTTAAATCTGCTGTGGGACTGTAGTCACACATTAGCTGGAAGGACAACAGTGTTCTTTCCTAAAAGGACATAACCGAACCAGGTACGGTTTTCCTGATAATTAGCAATAATTTCATGGTCAGCAGTAGACTCCTAATTGGGAGAAAGTGAGGACTGCAGATGCTGGAGATCAGAGTCAAAGAGTGTGCTGCTGGCAAAGCACAGCTAGTTAGGCGGCATCTGAGCAGTTCGAGAATTGACATTTCAGGCATAATCTCTTCATCAGATTCCTGATGAAGGGCTTATGTTTGAAACTTTGATTCTCCTGCTCCTCAGAGGCTGCCTGACTAGCTGTGCTTTTCCAGCACCACACTCTTTCGACCATAGCCTCCTAATTGCAGATTTTATTTCAAATTCAAATTCCACTATCTGCTGTGCAGGGTTTGAATCCAGGTCCCCAGAAAACTACCTGGGTCGGTAGATTTATAGCCTCGTGAGAATACCACAAGACTATCACCTCTCTGTTTAGTAAACATGAAGTTATCCCACTGAAGAAAACAGAAATACAAAATTAAGGATTGAAACTAGTAATGATCATTTCACATTTTAACTAAACTCTTCAACTCAATTTTCAAACCAAATGTAACTGCTCATCTCAATATCCTAAACTATCATAAAATATGGACATGAGTAAACGATACAGAAATAGGGAGAGATAAGTCTTTTTCTTTTAAATTAAATGTAAGTACCCTTCATTTCTCATGACACTATAAAAGATGTTTGGAGGGAGTAGAGAGGTCCAACCATTTGATTTGAAATTGTGCAGGGTTGGAATCAAACAAATCTTATGAATCACAGGAATATTACATTGCAGAAGGATGGTAGAGGAAAATATCTCATTCTTGTTGTGATTCCTGCTTGGGTATAGTTTCTTCAGCATGACCTGGGCATTGGCCCTGGGCTAGGCAGGTGGTGAAGCATTTCAGAGTTCAGCTCGATTCTCAGCTCAGGCTGCAGACACTGCTTACTGGTCAGGAATGGAATACTGGCTGGCTTTTCCATGGCTGGTCGGAGGTCACTGAGGATAATTACAGGATACAAACTGTAACCTGAGAATGGCTGGTCTAACACTAATAAGCCAAATCTTTGCTCCAAGGTCAGGTGTATAGAGTCAGGAAACTTGTGCACAAATAGCTGACAGAAACCTTCCTGAAAGATTGTGTTTTAATTCCAGGGGCTAGTGTTAAATGGGGTCAGGTCCACCAACCTCAGAAATAATATGGACACAGCCAAGTGCAAAGGTTGACTACTGAAAATGATGTCTCAGTGTTCTGGAACTTTGTCCCAGTTATGATAAAAGCAGTAGAACCAAAAACAACCCTCCAGTCATCACACTTTCACCACCCACACACTCACTATGCCCCATTCTTAATAACACATGTCAGCTCATGACCCCAACGGTCATTCATACACTCCATCCCAATCGGCATCCCTGGATCTTCCTCCATGACAATCTATGTCCCTCTACTCACCCATAATCCCTCACACCCTTAATGCCAACCTATGCCTCTCTGCCAAACCCACCCATGGCTCTTTATAGACCCTATTGCTCACATACCAACTTATGACCTCAACCCATCAACCGCCCAAACCCCTACACCCTCATGTCAATTCATGTAGCCCCCACCCTAGACAGACCTTAGGAGTTATGGTAAGATGAAATAATATCCTTAGTATCTTGGACAGATCACTGCATTAAAACAAGCACACTCATTAGCGAGTTCAAATACTAAATACCCTACAAAAACAAACATTTTCTTCAAATATTTATTCCCCTGTAAAAGAGAAAATGTCTTCTTGGCATACTTAATCTTTTATCCAGATAAGCGATACACAGAGCACCAAATCAGAAACAGTTTACAACCACGGTCAATCAGAAAGCGAACTGGCAAGAGTCCCACTGTAATAATGTCAGGGTGTGACAAAAGTCAAGTGGTATAAATCCTATAATGGTAGCCTTCAGGTTATGTCAACACCACCTACTAAAATTGCAAACACTGTTCTTTTTCATCTGCAGACTTCTTTTGTTTCAGTTTCATCCACATTATTTCCTAACAAAAGTAGAGAACAATTAATTTGGATTTGCTGATGTTGTGAATAGTTGAAGTTTGATGGGTAGTGAATTCTGGGTTAAAATGCATCTGACAGTTTGACTTGAATTTTCACCAATGGGCTCAGTCACTTTGCATAAATTGTTATTGATTTATATGCCCATGCAGTTTGGTAGATCCACAGACATTATTTATTTTTTACATAAATTAATCTTTACTCTTAACAATCCCAAAGATTGCTTGTACCTCACTAAAAGATGACCTGACCTTTCTCAAAGAGGGCCATTGCAAAAGGGTACCTTATTCTCAAAAGAGTTCTGGCATGTGAATATCTTTTCCTCAAATACCTACAGTACACATGCGATGTTTCAGAAATTCCGCTGTAGAAAATTGCTTCTGTTTGAAGGTAGCTGCACTTTGCAAAAGGTAGCACTGCTTCTGGAAACTGCCGATCTGAAATCTGTATAGCCTGCACCCAATTCCCCAACCCACTCCATCGTGCCCAGCTACTATTCTCCCATCCCCTCACCCGTGACCAGGGTGAAATTGGTGAATGAATGACATCTTTTCAGGGACACAACCCATGGATCCAGGCTCTGGCATCATTTTGACTATGGGACAAATCCTTTCTAATGGAGTTGAAATTGAAACCTGACTTTGGGATGCATTTTGATTCTGCACAAACTTCAAATATATTTGCTTGTATACACCAGTGTATTGCTTCCTGAGGAGGCACTTTCTTATAGATGAGCCTTGTAAGTCATCAAAAATCAGCATTTTATCAGAAATTCAGTACTTTAAGTCATCAGAATTCGGCATTTCAAAACATCAACCATTAAAAAGTAATTTTCCTTCATTTAGTTAGAAAAGAAGTTGGATATGGTCTTCGGCCAAGATCAACACATTGTGATGTAGCTGAGGAAGTTAATATGACAAAATTATTGTATGTAAGTTTGCTCGCTGAGCTGGAAGGTTCATTTCCAGGCGTTTTGTCACCCTACTAGATAACATCATCAGTGGGCCTCCAGGCAAAGCACTGTTGATAATTTCTGCTTTCTATTTATATGCTTCTTTGGGTTGGTGATGTAATTTCCTGTGGTGATGCCATTTCCTGTTCTTTTTCTCAGGGGGTGGTAGATTTTGTCTAACACTATGAGTTTGTTGATAGAGTTCCGCTTGGAATGCTTCTAGAAATTCTCCTGCGTGTCTCTGTTTGGCTTGTCCTATTTACAAAATACTGTGCGAGGACGGTAACAAACCTACATTGGACAAACAGGCAAAAAACTAGCCACCAGGATACATGAACATCAACTAGCCACAAAACGACATGACCCTCTCTCACTAGTATCCTTACTTACAGATAAGGAAGGACACCACTTTGATTGGGACAACACATCCAAGATAGGACAAGCCAAACAGAGACATGTATGAGAATTCCTAGAAGCATGGCATTCCAACTGGAACTCTATCAACAAACACATCGAGTTAGATCCCATCTACCACCCCCTGAGAGAAAAGAACAGGACATGACATCACCACAGGACATGACATCACCAACCCAAAGAAACCCAAACATATAAATAGAAAGCAGGAATTATCAACAGTGCTTCGCCTGGAGGCCCACTGAAGATGCTACCTAGTAGGATGGCGAAACATCTGGAAATGAATCTTTCAACTCAGCGAGCAAACCTACATCCAGAACCTCAACCTGGGCTACAAATCTTCTCAAAACTCAGTATAACAAAAGTAATATATTAATTCACCTGGTTCCAGCTCTATCAGAAAGCCTGATATTTTCTGTGTTCTGACAGAATTATAGAATCCTTACAGGATGGAAGCAGGCTATTCAGCCCATCAAGTATGCACTGACCCTCTAAACAGCATCCCACCCAGACCTGTCCCTGTCATCCTGCATTTCTCATGGCTAACCCACCTAGTCTGCACATCCCCGATTCTATAGACATGAGCATTGCCAACCCACCTAACCTACACGTCTTTGAACTATGGGTGGAAACCAGAGCACACCGAGGAAACCCGTGCAGACAACTGCATCTTTTGATGTCAGAAACTAACTGCAATAAAAAAAGGCAGCTTCTTTTGCTTTTCATTTTCACCATCGTGACTCTGAGCCCTCCAATCTCCCCTTTCAAAACAATCCCAGAACTACTTGCTCAAATATTTGCTTCATGTGCAATTTCCTGCTGTTTTGTCACTGACACCAGTTCCAAATCCTGGATTTTACATACAGCTACACCATGAGGACTACAGATATTCAAGAAGGCAGTTCACCGTGATTTTCTCCAGGGCAGTTAAGGATGGGCAATAGTCACTAGTCCAGCCAGTAACGTTCACATCTCATAACTTAATATTTTTGATAAAAAAAGTTTAAAAAACTTTACAAAAATAAATGAAGACCAACCAAGCTAATTTTAGAATATTGCATGTAATATCAAATATATTTATCTGTTTTCAACAGTATATTGGTTCTTGAGGAGGCACTTTCTTATAGATGAAACTTGTAAGTCATCCACTGAAACATAAACATCTCCCCTGTTCTTTTCTGATTTCTTCATTTTGTTGTAAGGAGCAATGTGCAGCCCCAAGTTAACATAACAACTCCAAAATCTGTTCTGCATAAGCGTCACCGGATCCAAAACGTTAACTCTCTTCTCTCCACAGATGCTGACAAACTGCTAAGCTTTTCCAGTGGTTTCTGTTTTTGTTTTTAAAAATATGCGCTCAGGGCTTCCCAGAAATAATTTCCTCTGAGGTAGTCCAAAATCTTATTCATTTGTGGGACATGGGCATTACTGGCTGGTCAGCATTTATTGTCCTTCCCAGTTGCCCTTGGGAAGGTGGTGGTGAGCTACGTTCTTGAACCGCTGCAGTCCACCGGCTGTGGGTTGACCACAATATCATTAGGAAAGGAATTCAAGGATTTTGACCAAGTGACAGTGAAGGAATGGAGATATATTTCCAAGTCAGGATGGTGAGTGGCTTGGAGGGGAACTTGAAGGCGATGGTGTTCCCATGTACCTGCTGTTCTTGTCCTTCTAGTTGGAAATGGTCATGGGTTTGAAAGGTACTGTCTAAGATTTGTGGTAAATTTCTGCAGTGCATCTTGTACATAGTATATATTTCTGCTGTCAGCATCGTTATGGAGGGAGTGAATGTTTACGAATGTCTTGCCAATTAATTAAGCTGCTTTGTCCTGGATGGTGTCAAGCTTCCAGAGTGCTGTCGGAGCTGCACCCGTCCAGGCCAGCGGGGAATGTTCCATCATGCTCCTGACTTGTGCCTTGTCAATGATGAACAGGATTTGGAAGTCAAGAATAATCATACATTATTCCTAGCCTCTGACCTGCTCTTGTCACTGTGTTTATGTGGCAAATAAAGTTGAGTTTCTGGCTCAGGACATTGATGATCTCTTATTGGTTATGGTCATAGACTGGCATTTATGAGCCGCAAATTTTCCTTGTGTACTAACTACCACCATGCAATGAAAAGCTAGAAATGTTTTACCTGAGAATATAATTCACCAGAACAAAGCTATATTCAGAAAGCAGAAAGCTCACTTCCAGCTTTGAAATACTACCATCTGCTGGATGATATGCAAAATGACTCGTTTCTGATAGTTTATTGTGGAGCTCTATCTCTGGAATCTGGATTAGTGGTGCGGGTGCTGGAAGAGCACAGCAGTTCAGGCAGCATCCAAGGAGCAGCGAAATCGAGGTTTCGGGCAAAAGCCCTTCATCAGGAATGAAGGCAGAGAGCCTGAAGCGTGGAGAGATAAGCTAGAGGAGGGTGGATGTGGGGAGAAAGTAGCATAGAGTACAATAGGTGAGTGGGGGAGGGGATGAAGGTGATAGGTCTGGGAGGAGAAGGTGGAGTGGATAGATGGAAAAGGAGATAGGAAAGTAGGACAAGTCCGGACAAGTCATGGTGACAGTGTTGAACTGGAAGTTTGGAACTTGGGTGAGGTGGGGGAAGGGCAAATGAGGAAACTGTTGAAGTCCACATTGATGCCCTGAGGTTGAAGTGTTCCGGGGCGGAAGATGAGACGTTCTTCCTCCAGGCGTCTGGTGGTGAGGGAACGGCGGTGAAGGAGGCCCAGGACCTCCATGTCCTCGGCAGAGTGGGAGGGGGAGTTGAAATGTTGGGCCTCAGGGCGGTGTGGTTGATTGGTGCGGGTGTCTCGGAGATGTTCCCTAAAGCGCTCTGCTAGGAGGCGCCCAATCTCCCCAATGTAGAGGAGACCGCATCGGGAGCAACGGATACAATAAATGATATTAGTGGATGTGCAGGTAAAACTTTGATGGTTGTGGAAGGCTCCTTTAGGGCCTTGGATAGAGGTGAGGGAGGAGGTGTGGGTGCTTTAGGGAACATCTCCGGGACACCCGCACCAATCAACCACACTATCACGTGGCCCAACATTTCAATTCCTCCTCCCACTGTGCCAAGGACATGGAGGTCCTGGGCCTCCTTCACCGCCACTCCCTCACCACCAGACGCCTGGAGGAAGAACACTTCATCTTCCACCTCGGAATACTTCAATCCCAGGGGATCAATGTGGACTTCAACAGTTTCCTCATTTCCCCTTCCCCCATCTCACCCTAGTTTCAAACTTCCAGCTCAGCACTGTCCCCATGACGTGTCCGGACTTGTCCCACCTGCCTATCTCCTTTTCCACCTATCCACTCCAGCCTATCACCTTCATCCCCTCCCCCACTCACCCACTGTACTCTATGCTACTTTCTCCCCACCCCCAACCTCCTCTAGTTTATCTCTCCACGCTTCAGGCTCACTGCCTTTATTCCTGATGAAGGGCTTTTTCCCGAAACGTCGATTTCGCTGCTCCTTGGATGCTGCCTGAACTGCTGTGCTCTTCCAGCACCACTGATCCAGAATCTGGTTTCCAGCATCTGCAGTCATTGTTTTTACATCACTGGAATCTGTCATGATTTGGAGATGCCGTTGTTGGACTGGGGTGTACAAAGTTAAAAATCACACAACACCAGGTTATAGTTCAACAGATTTAATTGGAAGCACTAGCTTTTGGAGCTCTGCTCCTTCATCAGGTGGTTATCTCTGAAAGTTAGTGCTTCCAATTAAACCTGTTGGACTATGACCTGGTATTGTGTGATCTTTAACTGGAATCTGTGTGTTTGGTACAAATAAGGTTGTCATAGAATTACAGTAAAGGCACTTAGTACATGGTTAATTGAACTACATAATTTTCTAACAGTGTTTATGCTTTTCTGTCCATTTTAGAGATTTGTAAATCACTTTGAAATATCACAAAGTTGGTGAAATAAAACTCAATTACAAAAGTAATAAAAATCTGTCATAGTTTATCGTTGACAGGGTGGTCTCACCTGCAAGTCTCTTTTCCACAGGTGACATCTAGGAAATATTGCCATCAGGCTTTTTGTGTCAATTAGAAACAACATTAAGGAAACTACTACCATTGACATACAACATATTTAAACACATTTATTGAAGGTTCAATTACATTTGACAGGTCACAGCAGTATTCCATTTTCACAAGTTTTACAATTGGCTAGAGTGCAGCATGTCTTTCTGGTATTAGGGCATTTACATTTAAGTGGAGTTTATTAAAATGTTGTAGCTGTTATTAAGGCTATAAATCTTAAAATGACTGAAGGGTTCTTTCAAAAAAAAAACAAAATGACATCCTCTCTGGTTACAGAGGAACAATGTGGATACATTTAAAAGTCTTATGAATAGTCATATTTATACTTATAATTTACTGCCCTACTTAGGGCTATGTTATACATACAGATAAAAGTGTACAGTTGGAAATCAAGTGCATGCCTTGAACAGCAGGTTGTTTAAAAAATAGAAAGCAGCTGGTCATGGTTTGTCTGGAAAAAAACGTCTTATAGAATTGATGTGGATATAATTTAAAATTAGCCCGGCAGCATGAATTACAAACACGGGTCTTAGGGGTTTGAGAAGGTAAGTGGGATACTCAGGGTCAAGATCCTCTTCCTCACATAGATCCATTGATAACTTCTCTGTCATTTTGTGCAGATGAGAAATGCTGTTTTACCCTGAAATAATAACTAAACAGTAGTTGCATGTCATTTAATAACTTACACTTCTGATGTCAATGATTAATATCACACATGACATAAAGATGTGTTCTATAGTTATCAGAAATTCAGAATGATCCATTAGTATTAGGTCCAGAAAAAACAAATGACCTTGAAAAATTGCAGTTGTACAGAGGAACAGAGGGATCTTGGTGTTCAAGTACGTAGATCCCTCAAAGTTGCCACCCAAGTGGATACAGTTGTTAAGAAAGCACATGGTTTTTCGGCTTTCATCAACAGGGGGATCGCGTTTAAGAGCCGTGAAGTTTTGCTGCAGCTCTACAAGTCCCTGGTGAGACCACACTTGGAATAGTGTGTCCAGTTCTGGTCGCCCTACTATAGGAAAGATACAGAGGGTTCGGAGAGGATGCAAAGAAGGACTACAAGGATGCTGCTTGGACTGAAGGGCTTGCCTTATGAAGAAAGGTTGACTAAAAGCTCGGACTTTTCTCTCTGGAGAGAAGGAAGAAGAGAGGTGACTTGATCAAGGTATACAAGATAATGAGAGGAATAGATAGAGCCCCCAGGACAGGACTGACTGGCACGAGGGGTCATAGTTCTAAGATATTAGAAGAAAGGTATAGAGGGGACGTCAGAGGAAGATTCTTTATGCAGAGAGTTGCGAATGCGTTGCCAAAGGTGGTGATGGAAGCAGAGACATTAGGGACATTTAAGCGACTGTTGGGCGTGCACATGGATAGCAGTGAATTGAGGGGTGCGTAGGTTAGGTTACTTTATTTTACATTAGGATTAATCCTTGGCACAACATTGTGGGCCAAAGGACCTGTCCTATGCTGTACTTTTCTATGTTCTACGTTCATCTGCATTTATCTCAATTATATATTCAACCACCAAAAGTAATTATACAAAGTTTAAAATGCAGGAAATGAATGCTAAACGCAGGAAAAACATACCCCTTTGTTAGGAGCAGGGAATGGTCAGTAGGATAAGGAAGAGATAGGAATCCATGACCAAAGATTGGGTGCAGTAGATTAAGTGGATAAATAGAAATATTACTGGTCAGTTGGACATTGTGATTTCACATCATGAGGACACACCAAAGTGCCTTGTGACAAAATACTGTAGACAGTTATAATTTCAGAATTTCTCTGGCACCCTGGTTCTCTTGTACTCTTTTACAGAGCAGTGTGATGCCAACAGCGTGGATTTAATTCCCATCACCGGTTTGAGGTTACCATGAAGGATCTTCCTTCTCAACCTCTTCTCTCGCCTGAGGTCTGGTGGCCCTGAGGTTAAATCATAATGTTTCTCTCTGAAAAGGGAGCATTACTATGGTCTGGCAAGACTATGGTGAAAAACCAATGTGTTACTGATTCATAGTGCAAGTCGCTCAGCAGAGTGGTGATGACAACTGTTCTGGACGTTATAGTGTACTCTACAAAGACCTAAAGTAACAACTCAAAGTACACTTGCAGAAGATAATCTAAAGGGCAGCCGGTGTTCATCCTATTCAAGTCCTTGTTGTATTAGAGTAGGACTTGGGATTCCACGATGGAATGGTTGTCTTTTCCAGTCTTAACATTCATTAAACCAGGAAGGTGGGATTTCAATTCTTGTTTCCTCAATCCCAAGAACCCTCAAGATAAGACAATGCAGCTGGCTATTGTGTGTATCACTCAGCAAGCAACCAGATGAAGTACAAGGCCTCTCTTGTGGCAGAGCTGTAGTGTTCCTACCTCTGAGCCAGAAGGTCCAGTTTCAAGTCCCACCTGGCACACAGAAATAGCAGGACTAGTCTGAGCAGGTAGGTCAAAAAATACTTCCAGCAGCTGGATTGTGCCTGTGAGTAGGTGTTGCAGTGCAGCTCAGTTAACACAGTGAAGCACAAGACCAGGCTTAAGATCAATTATATGACCAAGTGAAAGTACCGAGGAAACAAACATATGGCACTCATATTTGACATATTTAATTAATTAAGGTTTAGCTACAATTAAGTTATTGTATGTGTATATCCTCACAAATAGTTGGATTGTGTTTCATCAGATGCCATAAATGGAAGATTTGAGAGCTGTAGAAAAGATGTAAAATACCGCTGGGTGAAGCATGCTTGAACAGCATGAGGGTATTGCAGATAGTGCTGCTAGTTCAGTGGTCTACATTTCTTGTATGACAACTTGGCAAGTGAGTGGTTAACAATAAAAGGTCTTCTTCGGGCTGTTTCCCCTTCTCTCGCTCGATTGCTGTTATACCTGGAAGTCTTTTAAGGACACATTTCTCCTTAAATGTATCCACAAGTCTGCTGTTTAGTAGTACAGAATGAGAGTACTGATTGGAGTGGTGCTGGAAAAGCACAGCAGGTCAGGCAGCATCCGAGGAGCAGGAAAATCCAGGTTTCATTTGAAGGGTTTTTGCCCAAAATATCGATTTTCCTGCTCCTCGGATACTGCCTGATCTGCTGTGCCTTTCCAGTACCACTCTAATCTAGACTTTGATTTCCAGCATCTGCAGTCCTCACTTTTGCCTAGAATGAGAGTAGTGCTGCAAAAAGACAGAAATAACGTGGGCACACAGTGTGCCTGTTTCAACTCAACCTAATAATTGTCAGCTATTCATTGGTTCATTTCTCAGAAAAATACTCTGACCTGCCAAAGTCAGACTGCCTGGTGGAAAATTTAACCAAAGCCTGGCTGTTAACTGTCAATCAGTATTGATGGTTGCATTGTCATGGCAATACCTCTATCAGTGTCCATTTGTCAACCAATCAACACTTTCCTTGCTTACAGTGTAAATATTGGTTTTCTCTCAAATTTGCATTCTTGTGAAACATCCTGATGAGTACAAGATGAAAAGCTTCAATAAAGTTTGTCTGTTTTCAATTACTCAGGTCCAATAGTGTTTAAGTTATGAACTGCTTTAACACTAGTGTCTTGTAACAGTTACCACGAAGCAAGTATTCTTTTGCAGAAATCACTGTCAATAGCTGCAAACAAAATCACTGTTTAGAAAGTGCTTTTTTTCCCATTAATATCATTAAAATTCTGCAAAATATTCATAGGTTGTACAGATGGAATGGAAGAAACTTTAGTTCTTAAGAGCACGTAACCCATATCCTTCCATATGGATAGTCTTCTGTTGGTTATCAAGAAGGTGCAAACAAAATATTTTAGTTGATTTCTAAAGACATCTAGGTATAGTTGTTTGGTTTATATTGTCATTATTTGCACTGGTTATGTGCAACAATCCTGAAACATAAACATTAAAAACAATTCTGCTTGCAACAATCACTCGCAATACTGTAGCTCTAAGGTGCTCGCTCAACTTTGAGCATATTACAAAAAGTTGTCATTGTGTTGCTTACAAATTTGTGTGTGATTTACTTATAGCAGCAATGCTTCTTTATTAAATCAAGCTAAGCATGCCTCTGCCTCTCTATTCAGGTGGGTGGTTATGCAGTCTGTGGCATTAGCCTGCAAGGAAAGGATTATGGGCATGTGTGTGTCTACATGTGCGTGTCTACATGTGCGTGAAGGTTGAGGTCGCAAGAAATCTCTGAGTTAGGAAAAAACATTGACTATAGAGTTTTGTTTTGGAAACTGGATTGAACACATTGCTCATTGCAAATCTGACACGACACTGTTAAACTAATCAAAGCTCATTGAAATTGTGCTTGCCAATGAACTGCTGATAACCCACAACAAACACTGGCCTATCCAGCAATGCCCCTATCCAATGAACGAATGAAAAGAACTGTACGGCCTAATCCAAATTAACAACAGGATCACACATGGGGTCTTAGAAGGAAACTTAGAATATATAAACTCAGGAAATTCCAGAAGAAACGGATCCAAGACAACAATGAAGTTACTTCATCACGAGCTGCATGAACTGAGCATATCCTTCTTACCACTAAACAGCAAAGTGATGTTTTCCTGAACTGCAGGAATTTCTGTATGTGATTTTCTGCAGCACAAAATATTGAAACTGAACTTCCATACTAACACCAAGTCACCATGCCACTTCTCAGAAATGATCTCACAACCAGAAAATGCCCCATTACAAATTCCCTTGATTTAACTTCAAACACAAACAAAAATTGCTGGAGAAACTCGGCAGGTCTGGTCATATCTGTGCAGAGAAAGCTGAGTTCAGTGACCCTTGTCCAGAACTGATAGTAACTCAGAAAAGTGGTATATTTGCTGGAGCCACAGGAATCTGGGATAGGTGGGGAAAAGTAAGTAGATGGGTGGACACAGAGCTCAGAGAGACAGAAAGACACTAAGGCAGACAGAGGAATAGCTAATGGTAAGCCAGGGAGGACAAAAGTCTACATTAGAGTGGTACTGGAAAAGCACAGCAGGTCAGGCAGCATCTGAGGAGCAGGAATATCGACGTTTCGGGCAAAGGTCCTTCCTCAGAAACAAACAGGGAGGGACAAAAACCCATAAGGGGGACTATAATCCAGTGACAATGGGCTGAGCTGGGCTAAAACCAGCCCACGGCACGGGTGTGGGGTGCACAAAGGTACAATGGAGAAGGGTTCAGGTTCTAAAATTAGCATAAATTTGTATCACTGGTATAGATCCATCCACAAGCTGGCAGGTGCTTCTGGAACCCTTCAAACTCAGCATTGAGAAGGTGAGTGGAGATCCCAGGCCACAGAGTACCACCCCATGCTCTGCGCAAATTCCTCAATCATTCACATACTGAAGTCTGCCAGGTAATTTCCTCTCCAATTGCTCAGAAGTATACAACAATTAGAAATGAGAACACGTTACTAATTAGGAATATGGAACTTGGAAGATGTCCTACAGTCTAATATTGTTTTCCAGTGTCACAGGTTCTGCTCAGAAGTGATTATTTTATGTGATGTGTTATCAATAAAAAGAGCAAGGTGTGTTGCTTTTAACATAGTGTCAACTAAATAATAAGTCTAAACTAAATTAATTAATTTTATCTGCAAGGTATGGTGTCTCTATGATTTCACAAATTTACCAATGGATGTAAAGTTTGTTCACCTAAATTTATGGTTTGTTTCATGATCCTGTCTGATTAATACCTCATGAGTATCAATTTAATGGCATACCAATTGTCCACCATTTGTTTCCACTCTAATCTACTGTCATTGCTTAAAATTGAGAATTGTTGTTTTCATGTATAAATTCTGCCATAGCCTAATCTTGGCAATCACCGTTAGCTGTATAACAGCAGCACCCTTCAACTCCAACTTCTTATGTGTTAGTCCTTTCTTTTACTTACAACTGGTGAGTATGCCTTCAGTCATTTAGACACATTCTCCAGAATCTCCTCACTCAGAAAATAGTCCTCCTCTTAGAGACCCACTGCTGTGTGTCCTCCTACCCAATCTGTGCTTTATTAAGTGCAGGTTGGATTTCTTCATGCATGAAAAAATCTATACATGGAAAATATACATCTATACAGTCTCCAGGTGTGACCCCACCAGTACCCAATATAGATGCAGTTTAAAAATAGGGAGGTTATGCTGCAGCTGTACAGGGTACTAGTGAGGCCACATTTGGAGTACTATGTAATTTTGGTCTCCTTACTTGAGAAAGGATGTACTAGCACTGGGTATACTGTACATGTGCTCAGAAAGTTGATTCTGGAGTTGAGAAGGTTGCCTTATGAGGAGAGATTGAGTAGACTGTGACTGTACTTATTGTAATTTAGAAGAATGAGAGGAGATCTTATTGAATCATATAAATTTACGAAGGGAATAGATGTGATAGAAGCAGGGAGGTTGTTTCCACTGGCCTGTAAAACTAGAACGAGGGGGCATAGTCTCAAAGTAAGGGGGAGCAGATTTAGGACTGAGTTGAGGAGGAACTTCTTCTCCCAAAGGGTTGTGAATCTGTGGAAGTTCCTGCCCAGTGAAGCAATTGAGGCTACCTCGTTGAATGTTTCTGAGACTAAGATAGATGGGTATTCGAATAGTAAAGGAATTAAGAGTTACAGTGAATGGGTGGGTAAGTGGAGCTGAGTCCATGAAGACATCAGCCATGATCTTACTGAATGGTGGAGCAGGCTCAAGGGGCCAGATGGCCTACTCCTGTTCCTAGCTGAAAATGTGTTGCTGGAAAAGCGCAGCAGGTCAGGCAGCATCCAAGGAACAGGAGATTCGACGTTTCGGGCATAAGCCCTTCTTCAGGAATGAGGAAAGTGTGTCCAGCAGGCTAAGATAAAAGGTAGGGAGGAGGGACTTGGGGGAGGGGCGATGGAGATGCGATAGGTGGAAGGAGTTCAGGGTGAGGGTGATAGGCCGGAGTGGGGTGGGGGCGGAGAGGTCAGGAAGAAGATTGCAGGTTAGGAAGGCGGTGCTGAGTTCAAGGGATTTGACTGAGACAAGGTGGGGGGAGGGGAAATGAGGAAACTGGAGAAATCTGAGTTCATCCCTTGCTCTTATGTTCTAAAAAATATACAAGGGCAAATTATTCAGTTCTTATATTAAGGTAGAGATACCAAAAAGGCTGCAGTGTTTTTCAGCAGGAGACTGGGAAAGCTATGGTGCAAAATACATCTGGATAGTTTTGGAATCTCCTGCATATAATGAATGATGTGATCGCTACAATCTGGGAACAGGCATGTAGCCTCTTGGTCACAAGCACCTGTCGGGAGAAAATGTCAGCTAAATACAAATAAAACTGTCTGAAATAATCCTAGTATCAAAGATGTATGCCTGGAATGTCCACTGGACTTCTTCCAAATGTGCACTGTAACTTGTCAGAAGTTCAGCAGAATGTCAGTACCCATTTACACACCTTTGCCAATCTTCAACATGAAGTGCAAGATCAAGAAAGGTCCTAATCCATAAAACATAGGAGAAGTAAATTAAATATATTGAGAGTTTAAGCAGAAAGCAACATCTGCTTATAGAATGGTGGAGGAAATATCTTTAGCCTGACAATTTGAAAATATCACTGCACATTATCATCTTATAATTACCCACTTATTTCACTCAGATAAAATTTGGAACAATGCTGCTGTCTTAGGATATGGAAGAGATTACACAAGATCTCTACAATTTAAGCCACATAATAATATTACACAACACATCCAAGCTCTTAATCCCTGCTTTGTATAACTGACAGCCTGAAGCAAAATCTCCAGTTATCATTTTAAACGCGCAGATCCCAAATTGTATCAAATCTGTAATAAACATGCAAATAGAATTCAATAATCTCCTCAAAACTGCAGAATAGAACACACTGCAAAATCAATGCTGCAAGGCAAAAGGAAATACTGAGCCATTTAACTTTGGCTGATAAAACCCAGCTAACTCTGGCCATCACAAATAATAGCCAGCACATAATCCTGACTGGGTATGACTCACATCAAGCCACCTCTGGGAGGAAGGAGCAAAATTCCAATGTTTCAGAAAATAATTCTCAAAATCAGTTATGCTAGCTGAATATTTGACTGAAATGGAATGGGAATGATATAGACATGCAGGGTCTGATTCAGGTTTCTCGACAAACCAAGCACGCAGGACCGAACAGTTTTCTCCAGAGGAGAAGGTACATGGAATTTTGACAAAGTTGTTAATATTATTCAGTTCAGACTTTTCAAGACAAACGTGATAAATATCTGATTATGAATATGGGGCCTCAGAAATGTGTACGTCAAGTTGAAATTTCAGCAGCGCTGAACGTAGGATTATGAAGTCAGGCAGCTATTCTGATGCTGTGTCGAATTTTTGTTGGAAAGTGCGTTTCAGAAAGGGTTTGCATTGGCTTGTGGAAGAAAACATTTCGTATGTCAAATCATGTTTTTCTGTTAAATATGCTGTTCTTCAGGGGTGCAGACAAATTCAGGACCATTTTCAGGCACCAGAATGTTCTTCTGTGTCTGATAGGTTTCTGCCAACCATTACTTTTCTCACCCACCCCACTCCTCCCTTCACCACTGTACTGGTCCAGAGGATTATTGCACCAAATTGTATCTTTTCTTGTATCATAAACAGATTAATCTGAAAATACTCATCCATATGTATAGACCAAACTTCCAACCAGTTTAAGTGTAGGAAATGGATGCAACACAACTTATCAGTACAGGCCTGTATCCCAGTTGGTAAATAAATTAGTGTTTAACAAAGTGTACATGTTAGGGAATTATTCCTCACTCTGCAGCATTTAGTGAAATCATTAACCAACATCACTCAAGCTAAGAAAGTCTAGTTTCATCACTGCAGCAACGACTTGATTTGAGAATATCACATAATAGCTGACAGAAGGATGAGAGGCGATCTCATTGAAACTTACAGTATACTGAATGGCCTGGACAGAGTAGATGTGGGAAGATGTTTCCATTGGTAGGAAAGACTAGTACCCGACAGTACAGCCTTAGAGTGAAGGGAAGACCTTTAGAATGGAGATAAGGAGAAACTTCTTCAGCCGGAGAATGGTGAATCTATGGAATTCACTAGCACAGAAGGGTGTGGAGGCCATGCCATCAAGTATATTTAAGAGGGAGATAGATAAATTCTTGATTGTCAAGGGAATCAAAGGTTACAGGGAGAAAGCGGGAGAATGGGGTTGAGAGACTTATCAGTTATGACTGAATGGCAGAACAGACTCAGTGGGCTGAATGGCCTAATTTCTGTTCCTGTAACTTATGATCTTACCAGGAGCTATCACTAGTCATTATTAAACCTCGAGCTTTGAAGCTGATATTGACCAGGAGCATGTTCAAAAATTATATTCAGAACAAACTGATGATTTTATGTACAAACTTTGAAATCACCCTAACTTCAGACATTATGTGAAATGTCAACAATGTTATAAATATATATAAAAAGAGAAAAAAAATTGAATTATTTCTACTTTTTTCAAAGTTTGAGAATATGACAGAAAGAACTTAAACAGCTGCCAAACTAAAGAGATTTTCAACAAAAACAATTAACCTCGAATAGAGAATTGGATTTATCGATTACTTCCTTCTCAGGGAATAACAGAGCAGCAACATGAAAGGAAGAAGCCAGGTAACCAGAATAACTGTGAACAACATCTTGGAAGCGTAATCATTTGAGAAATGTAATAAAATTTCTATAGTTGAGGATGTGCTAGATCTTGTGAAGTTCATAGTCACCAGGTACAACGTATTGCTGGACTAGCATTATGCTTCTGTTATTGAATATGTACTATAGTTTCTGATTTTGTTTAAATATAACTTAATCCTACAAAGGAATGCATGCAATAAAGGTACAAAGTTTCTGCACTGTTGTAAGACCTGAGCCTATTTGAAAAGTGTCCTTGAATCCTGAAAATAAGGGTCTCTGTGGAAATGAGGTAGATTCCAGGCTTATTAAACTGGAGAACTGTCTTTAAATGAGTTCCGCCACCTCCAAACGGACCCCACCACCAAGGATATATTTCCCTCCCCTCCCCTATCAGCGTTCCGCAAGGACCACTCCCTTCGTGACTCCCTCGTCAGATCCACACCCCCCACCAACCCAACCTCCACCCCCAGCACCTTCCCCTGCAACCGCAGGAAATGTAAAACTTGCGCCCACACCTCCACACTCACTTCCCTCCAAGGCCGCAAGGGATCCTTCCATATCCGCCACAAGTTCACCTGTACCTCCACACACATCATCTATTGCATCCGCTGCACCCGATGTGGCCTCCTCTATATTGGTGAAACAGGCCGCTTACTTGCGGAACGCTTCAGAGAACACCTCCGGGCCGCCCGAACCAACCAACCCAATCACCCCGTGGCTCAACACTTTAACTCTCCCTCCCACTCCACCGAGGACATGCAGGTCCTTGGACTCCTCCACCGGCAGAACACAACAACACGACGGCTAGAGGAGGAGCGCCTCATCTTCCGCCTGGGAACCCTCCAACCACAAGGTATGAATTCAGATTTCTCCAGTTTCCTCATTTCCCCTCCCCCCACCTTGTCTCAGTCGGTTCCCTCAACTCAGCACCGCCCTCCTAACCTGCAATCCTCTTCCTGACCTCTCCGCCCCCACCCCACTCCGGCCTATCACCCTCACCTTGACCTCCTTCCACCTATCCCACCTCCATCGCCCCTCCCCCTAGTCCCTCCTCCCTACCCTTTATCTTAGCCTGCTTGGCTCTCTCTCTCTCTTATTCCTGATGAAGGGCTTATGCTCGAAACGTCGAATTCCCTATTCCTGAGATGCTGCCTAACCTGCTGTGCTTTGACCAGCAACACATTTGCAGCTGTGATCTCCAGCATCTGCAGACCTCATTTTTTACTTAAGGCTGTGAAAGGACCAACTGAAGCTTGATCATGACAGCTGTTCAAAGAAAGAGATATGGTCATTTTTAGAGAAACTAAGACCTCAGATATAATCTATAAATGCCCTAGGAGTCCTCAACATTCACTGTAAAGTCTAATGGCATCAACTCAAACATGGGCAAAGAAAACATATGATTATTTCCTTAGAAAATAAATCAGTCCTCCATGTTGAACACTACTTGGAAGAAGTACAGAGTTTGTCAGCTTCAATGGACTTAAATCCATTATCAAACAGGGTTGGTAGCACCATAACTGACTCAGTTAGTTAAATCCTAAAAGACATAACTACTAGCAAAATGTATTGAGGGAACAATTAGCTGGATCTTGTCCTCATCAATCCAAGTGTCGCAGAGGCATCTGTCCATGCACAGTCTTCGCGAGATGGAAGCCCTGTCTTCACATTGAGGATAACCTCTATCATGTTGTGTGGCACCATCACCAAGCTATCTGGGATAGATGTCAAACAGATCTAGCAAGCCAAAACTGAGACACCATGAAGTATTGTGGGCCATCAGCAGCAGCAGAATGGCATTCAACCACTATCTGTAACATTACAGCTTCTCACATTCCCCACCCGATGTGCAGCCGGGTGACTAACTCTGATTCAATGAGGAATGCAGGAGGGCATGTCAGAAGCAGACTGAAAAAATACTGGAGGTGTCAATCGGGCGCAGATCCCCCACTGGGCTACCTACATGCCAAACAGCCAAAGCAGCAAGTAACAGACAGGTCTAAAGGAATCCATAATCAATGGATCAGAACTAAGCTCTGCAGTCTGCTACTCTAATTGTGATTATTCGTGCTCAGTTAAAGAAGTATCAGGAAGTGATATCTCCACAAATATCTTCAAACTCAATGATGAGAGAGCCCAGTGAATCAGTCCAAAAGACATAGGCTGAAGTATTTGATCCATGTTCAGCCTGAGGTGTTGAGTGAGTGATCTATTTTGATTTCTTTCTGAGACTCCAATATCACAGACACCAGTCTTCAGCCAATTCAATTCTTGATATCAATGTGAAATCTGTGCTCCAGCACCAGCTGCACTCTTAGTCTACCAATTCCAGTACAATATAACACTGGCAACCACCCAACAATGTGGAAAATTGTATACGTATGTGTTGTCCAGAAAAGCAAGGCAAATTCAACATGGTCAATTACTGCCTTATCAGTCTATACTTGATTATCAATAAATGTTAGGTAAAAACAAGGACTGTAGATGCCGGAATCCAGAGTCTAGATTAGAGTGGTGCTGGAAAAGCTCCATTTCTGATGAAGGGCTTCTGCCCAAAACATCGATTTTCCTGCTCCTCGGATGCTGCCTGACCTGCTGTGCTTTTCCAGCACCACTCTATCAATAAATGTTGTCAGCAATGCTATCAGATGACATTTGCGCAGGGCTAACCTGCTCAGTGACACTCAGTTTGGATTATGCCAGGACACACAGCTTGACAAATGAATGTTGCTCAATTTTTTTTATGAAGGGGTGAAGGTGGAATACTGTAGTGGTGTGCATCATTTTTATGGTTTCATTATCCTAGCTGATATTACTGCTGGACAAGTCAGATCCTAGACTAAAGTCTGGTTCAATAGGTCATGATTTAATCTATTTTTCATTGAAAATTAAACACACAGTTAGTTTTAGTAATAAAATAGAAGTTTATTGCATGAGAGGAGTTTTAAAAACCAAGCTAGTTACGACAAAGTTTGAAAGATTTAAAAAACACTTGGCAAATAAAGTTCTATCTACTGCCCATTACAATGACTTCACAGTTGATCAAATTTTCCTTGCCTGTTTAATCCATATCTTTGAAGGGCTCCTGCCCGTAACGTCGATTTTCCTGCTCCTCAGATGATGCCTGACCTGTTGTGCATTTCCAGCACCACTCTAATCTTGTTCTTTGCCCCCTCAGTTCCTGACCTGTATGCTGTGAAGATATCCCTTGAATGCTCACACAATCAAGATCTTAGACTTGGCTCATCTGGTTTCTGCATCAGTACTGTCTTTTCTTGAACCCTGGAGCCGTGATTTTGTCTTAAGTTTTTTTAATCTATGTCAGATAGTAGATGACTGAAGGCTTCCTGGACTGTTAATAGACATTTCTGGAGCAATCTGGATCTCCTGGCTCAGTGGTACGGACACTACCACTGGGCCACAAGGGCCCAATACCAGTTCCTCAGGGTAGATATTTTCTAAACGACCTTTGCAGAGACGTTTGTGAAACTTTACAACATATGAAGAATCAGTAGCAGAAGTAAGGATGAGCAATATTTTATTTGAATTTAATTAAAAATTTTTGAAGTCAGTTTGAAGGTGACCTAAATGAAGTCAGATGTAAGAATAGTTTATCTTAGAAAAAAGGAGTTTGTTCAAAGAGGCTGAAGGGAATAAGTTGTCTCAGTGTAAGGATTTCAGCTTGTGGTAACTTCCAGACTAGGAGTGTTTAGTTAGAAATCTGGTTTGGGTATTCAAAGATAAGAAAGTCTAAGATCTTCGTTGTGTGAGCATTCAAGGAAAATATTCACAGCTTACAGGTCAGGAATTGCAGAGGGGAAATAACAGTTAAGTCAAACATATGGATTAGATGAAAATTTGATCAACTGTGAAGTCACTGTAATGGCACTGGATAGAACTTTGTCGAGAGTGTGATGTTGGAAAAGCACAGCAGGTCAGGCAGCATGTGAAGAGCAGGAGATAAGGATACGCCCAAAACATCGATTCTCCTGCTCCTCGGATGCTGCCTGACCTGCTGTATTTTTCCAGCACCACACTCTCGACTCTGATCTCCAGCACCTGCAGTCCTCACTTCTTCCTAGTAGATAGGACTTTATTTGCCAAGTGTTTTTAAAATCATTCAAACTTTGTAATAATTAGCTTGGTTTTAAAAAACTTTTCTCGTATAATAAACTTCTACTTTATTATTAAAACTAACTGTGTGTGTTTAGTTTTCAATGAAAAATAGATTAAAACATGACCTATTGAGCCAGACTTTAGTCTGGGATCTGACTTGTCCAGCAGTAATATCAGCTGGGATAACAGAACCATAGAAACGATGCACAATACTGCAGTATTCCTCAGACTGGATATTTTCCAATGAATCAATCAATCAATTTAGAGGTTTTGTGACACGACTCTGGAGCAGGTGTGGCTTGTATTCAGGCCTCTTAGCTCAGAGGTTGGAACACTACCCTGCACCACTTGCAAAGCCCCATATTTGATATTTTCTAGTCAATCCATTCAGAAATGCAATTACACACTTCTGGAGCAATCTGGATCTCCTGGCTCTGTGGTACGGACACTACCACTGGGCCACAAGGGCCCAATACCAGTTCCTCAGGAGTAGATAACCTTTGCAGAGATGTTATAATGCAGCTTTGGTGCAGGTGGGACTTGAATCCAGATCTCCTGGCTTGGAGGTAGAGACAGTGCCACGGTGTTACAACAGCCCAAAGTCAGTTGTTCAGCTTAGTGTCCTAGACCCAACCATACTTAATTACTGATCTAGCCTTCATCATGAGGTGAAAGTTTGATTTTGTTCTGATGATTTCACAGTGTTCAGTGCCATTCTACACTCCACGGCTATAGACAACATTCTGGCTTAAGATGATCAATGGCAAGTAAAGTTCCACCACACAAGTGCCAGGCCAAGACCATTTCAAACTTTAGCGGACCTAACCAACTCCCATCCATGTACCGTGGCCACACTATTGCCAAAGCTCCCATTGTCAGATTCCTGGGAGTTACAATTGATCAGAAACTGGGCCAGGCATCCAAATACCATCATTACAACAGATCAGAGAATTCTGCAGCTCCCAAGAGCCTGTTCACCCTTTGCAAAGTTTGGAGACAGTGAGGACTGCAGATGCTGGAGAGTCAGAGTGGATAAAGTGTGGAGCTGAAAGTCAAGCAGCAGCAGGGGACAGGGGAAAGGGGCTGAGAAATAAATAGAGGGAGCGGGGCTGGGGAAAGGTAGTTTGGATGGTGATAGGTGGATGCAGGTAGGAGATCATTGTGATTGGTCAGTGGGAGGCATGGAGCAGATAGGTAGGAAGTAAGATGGAAAGAAAGGGTCAGGTCAAGGGGACAGGGCAGAGAGGGAGGGCTGGACCTGGTTTGAGGCCTGATTGGGCTGCAGTACTATGCTCAGCACCCTCTAGGATAAAGCAGTCTGCTTGATTGGCCCCTCACTACCACCTTTAATATTGAATACCTTCACCACTTCATAGAGACAGCAATGTGTACCGTTTACAAACTGTACTGCAACAACTCACCATGGTTTCTCCAATAGTATCATCCAAACTTGCAAGCTCCACATCCTGGACAGTCAGGGGTAGCAGTGATATGGGAATATCACAACCTGCAAGCTCCTTTCCAAACCACTCGTCATTCTGACTTTGAAATGTTCCCACAAGTATCACTGTTCCTCATTGTGATGTGGGTCAAAATCCTGGAACTCCCTTCCTAAACGCACTGTGGATGTTCTACAGCCCAAGGATTACAACTGAAAAGATTGGTTCACTAATACTTCTCAAGGGCAATTAGGGATGAGCAATAACTGCTCCCCCAAACTGAGGCCATCTACATTACAAAGTCAAATAAAGAAACTCCTAAAACTTTAAGTCAGTAAGAACAATCTGCAAGCCCCAGTGTGAAGTATGCCTATAAACAGAATCACATATTAATCAGAGAATTCAAAACCAACAAAATAAAGCTATAATATATTAAACACAGTTCCCATTGAGCAAGTGTCTTGCCTTGAGAAATTTAAGTTACACAATTATGTTTACAGACACATGGACAATTCCAGCATGTTCATGTTTTATAAGAATTCATTGTCCCACAAGACGAGGTTTGGTTAAAATTAAGGTTGCAACAATGCCAGGACTTTGAGCTTCGTATCTTCATCCAAGAGGGACTTCAAAGCTTCAAAACCTTGGCCATTATTCTGATTCAAAATGACTGCCAGTGAAGAAATACATCATAGCTGGCCCAAACAAAAGCAAAGCTTGGGAAATGGGTTACTGGAAAATACAAGTTCACAGCCAAAATGGAATTTGTTACAGCTCTAGTTAACAATCTGATTATGAATGTTATAAATTACTGTTCATGAAATGAGTTATGATGGATAGATATTTGGTTTCCCCTTCATTTTTACAAGTCATTTTCAAAACAGCAAAAGTATTGGTTACCTCAAGCATTTTAAATCTCCCAAGAATTATGAAATCACTCATATTCTGGTGAAAGTTATGAACTAAAGTTTCACATTTACTCCAACAGTGTAGCTGTCACATCGACAGAGAAGCATACAATTCTAATTCATTAATTTTCTGATTTAAACTGCAGTTTCCACAAAAAAAGCTTAGATAATTAAAATAAAATCCTGCTTCACACTTATACAATTTGTGACATCTCTGAAAGATTGTGTGCATCCTGGAAGTTAATACTACACAAAAATCACTGAATTACAAAAGTCTCTGAATTACAAAAGTCACAACTGTTTCCATTATTTTCCCACAAAATAATAATTGTTCACTCATTCAGGTTCTGAGACTTCAAACACAATGTAGTTATATCATGGCCCATTGTAATATTCTATGGCTAAGAACTAGTCATTTAAAACATGACCATATTGAAGTGTAATCTGGGGTGTGGTATAGCGTTAGACTATAATCAACAGCTGGGTCTTCAAAATAGGCAAGCTTTGAGCTTTTTCATCATTCTTGCTGGCAGCAAACTTCTCGCCTGCATACAAAAAATTAAAATGATTTTTTTAGCCTGTGGTAATAATCAAAGAAACCTGACAGCATTCTGGAGTTGTTGGTCTGATTGATAGCCTCTGGTGGACAGGCATGTTGCTATTAAGTGAAGCAGCTTATACCTCGGAGGGATCTAACAAACCAGAACTCTTTACAGCATTTGGCTCAATAATGTTTCCAAGGTTAATCTTTTGAAGGGTACATTTAGCTTTCTTTCAGCTGGATTGCTAAGATCCCATGAAATGTTTGGAACAGAGCCTTGGAATTCAGCTGCGTTTTTTAATAAATATTTATGTTGAGCATTCACATATTACTCAGAAAATTGCAATGTATCATTCCATTTTTAAAATGACAAAGCAGAGTTAGATTCATCATGAGCCACAGGTTATTAGGCCATTGTCAACTGCTATATTCTTTGGTCTTATTTCCACGAAGAACCAACTACTGTTCCTTATATATGAACATCTTCACAAATTGTATAGAACTGGAACATTTTTAGCAATCACATAATGAAGTTTTAAGAAGCATGTAATTCAGAACAAATTGAGAGAGATTACAATATTCTCAAGCAAATAAATTAACCTCTTAATAAAATTTGGAATTTGAGATTCCTTATTTGCCTTACCTACCATATGCCAAATGGATGCTGACTAACTAATTCAGCATAAACCTTTGCACAAGTTATTAAAGCTACAGAATTTAGTTTCCAGCCAACAAGCTATAATTATGAGCATTGAAACATAAGGCAGATGAAGTACAACCAATGTTAATACCAAAGTTTGGATTGAAAGTTTTGTTTTCTAGTTTCATGAAGGTGTATAAAATTCAGCAGAATCCCACTATGCTGCTTTCTTGCTAAAGGAAGACTGAAAGTTACATCGCATGTAGTGTTGCTTAAAAATGTGTTGCTGGAAAAGTGCAGCAGGTCAGGCAGCATCAAAGGAACAGGAGAATCGACGTTTCGGGCATAAGCCCTCCTACACATTGAATCATTGCCTGACAGCAATGCTTAAGACATCTCCATCACCTGTGTATATATGTCCGACCAGCAAGCCAGACTCTGCAAAAGAGCTGGCACAGTGGTTTCCAGTAAGGAGGGTACTGTCCTGGAAATGCTCAACATTGATTCTAGATTCCATTAAGTCTCAAGGCATCAGGTCAAACATGGACAAAGAATCCTGCTGCTGATTATGACCTCCAACTCTCATTCCAGCTGCTAATTCAGTATTCCTCCATGTGGACCAACACTTGGAAGATGAACTGAGAACAGCAAGAGCACATAATGTATACTGGAGATCTCAGTGGCCAACACCTAAGGATATAGCTGCTGGAGGATATGTGTGACAAATGCTGAAGGAACAGACATTAACAAATAAAACTACTTATCTCCCAGTCACCAATCCATTTAATACAGATGATTCTATCCGTGTGGGTATTGGTTGGAAGAGCCATTGAATGTTTCTCGTGGAGACAAAGTATTGCCTGTGCACTGTCCATCACAGCGCCTGGCACTAAGATGGTGTGAAATTAGACAGATTCAGATCGGATCAAAAAACTCAAACCTGAATGTGGGCGTGTTGCTATGAGCTATCAATAGCAGCAGAATACCCAAGAATATGAAGTGGCAAGCAGGAAATGTTGCAGTGCAGGACAACCAAAAATAATAGATGGCAGTCTTCAACCCAGTTAAATCACTCGAAGCATTAACAAATCGCGGATGGCACCAGCAACTGAAATCAGCTGTGAACATTCCAGCAACATTGCTGAAGGCTTGTGCTCCTGAAGCAGGTCTGCTGCTAGTCAAGCTGTTCCAGTACAGCTACATCACAGGAACCTGCCTCATAATGTGGCAAATTACCCACATATATTGACAGAAAACAGAACCAATCCATCCAGCTAATTACTGCCCCATCACTGTATATCTAATCACCAGCAAGATTGGGTCAACAGTGCTACCAGGCAGTATCTACTCAGCAATAAACCTGGGCACTGACGCACAGCTGGTCTTCCACCAGGTTCACGTGACTCTTGACCTGATTACAGTCTTAATACAAGCACAAACAAAAGAGCAAAACTCAATAGCGAAGAGAGTAACTGCTCTTGACAGCAAGGTAGCATTTGACTACTTGTAGAATCAAGGAGCCCGAGCAATACTGGAGTCAATGGGAACCAAAGATGTAAGACTCCATTGTTTGGAATCATATTTAGCACAAAAGAAGATGGCTATGGTAACTATAGGTAAATCATCTTGGTCAAAGAACATCACTGCAGGAGGTCCTCAGGTTTGTGCCATCATTAACTGCTTGATCAATACTTTACCTCTATCATAAGGTCAGCTATGGTGATGTTCGTTGATGACTGCACAATGTCCTGTGTCATTCACGATTCCTCAGATACTGAAGAAAGACCTGGACAAACTACACTGGCTTGCTCAACATTTTGATCACCTTTGGTTAAAATGCTAATTGAGCTCAATTCAGAATGAATGTTAACCTTCCAACAGCATTATAGAACATGGAACATTCCAGCGCAGTACAGGTCATTCAGCCCTCGATGTTGCGCCGCCCTGTCATACTAATCTGAAGCCCATTCCACCGACACCATTCCATGTACATCCATTTGCCTGTCCAGTGACGACTTAAATGCACTTAAACTTGGCGAATCTACTCCCATTGCAGGCAAAGCATTCCATAGCCTTACTACACTCTGAGTAAAGAAACTACCTCTGATATCTGTCTTATACCTATCTCCCCTCACTTTAAAGTTGTGTCCCCTAGTGTCTGCCATCCCCATACTTGCAAAAAGGCTCTCCCAGTCCACTCTATCTAACCCTCTGATTATCTTGTATGTCTCTATTTAGTCACCTCTCAACCTTCTTCTCTCTAACGAGAACAGCCTCAAGGCCCTCAGCCTTTCCTCATAAGACATTCCTTCCATACCAGGCAACATCCTAGTAAATCTCCTCTGCGCCCTTTCCAAAGCTTCCACATCCTTCTTATAATGCGGTGACCAGAATTGTACATAATACTCCAAGTGTGGCTGTAGCAGAGCTTTATACAGCTGCAGCATAACCTCCTGGTTCTGGAACTCAGTCCCTCTATTAATAAAGGCCAAAACACTGTATACCTTCTTAACAACCTTGTCAATCTGGGTGGCAACTTTCAGGGATCTGTGTACATGGACACCGAGATCTCTCTGCTCATCTACACTCCCAAGAATCTTACCATTAGCCCAGTACTTTGCATTCCGATTACACTGTCCAAAGTGTATCACCTCACACTTGTCCACATTAAACTCCATTTGCCACCTCTCAGCCCAGCTCTGCATCCTATCTATGTCTCTCTGCAACCTCCTACATCCTTCGTTACTATCCACAACTCCACCGACCTTAGTGTCATCCGCAAATTTACTAACCCACCCTTCTAAGTCCTCATCCAGGTCATTTATAAAAATGACGAACAGCAGTGGACCCAACACCGACCCTTGTGGTACGCCGCTAGTAACTAGACACCAAGATGAATATGTTCCATCAACTACAACCCTCTGTTTTCTTTCAGCAAGTCAATTACTGATCCAAACTGCTATGTCTCCCACAATCCCACTCTTCCGCATTTTGTATAATAGCCTACTGTGGGGAACCTTATTGAATGCCTTGCTGAAATCCATATACACCACATCAACCAGTTTACTCTCATCGACCTGTTTGGTCACTTTGTCAAAAAACTCAATAAGATTCGTTAGGCATGACCTACCCTTCACAAAACCGTGCTGACTGTCCCTGATCAGATTATTCTTTTCTAGATGGTTATAAATCCTGTCTCATAACCTTTTCCAACACTTTACCAATAACAGAAGTGAGACTCACTGGTCTCTAATTCCTCTATCTCCTCTGACTCCACACACAACTTCCCACTATTATCCTTGATTTGCCCTAATTTAACTCTCGTCATTCTTTTATTCCTTTGCAAAAGATCAAGCAAATGCTCCACAGAAACTGTAACAATATTTATCTGTCTTTACGGTAACAGATTATGCAGTGAACATTGGTGCTTTCTGAAGCGAATTGTGTGCAATTGGTAACTGCAATTCCTACATCTCTGCAGGAGGACCTTAGGGTCACAGTTAGGCCCAAACATTTTTAGGTGCTTCCTCAATGATGTTCCTGTATCATTATGGTAAAGGTGAGGGATGTTCACTGAAGCTTGCACAATGTTCAGTACAACTCATGCCTGCGTGTATCAAAACCCAGGACAACATGCAGCCCATGGGCTGAGAAGAGGCTAGTAAGATTCATCCTTCACAAGTGACAGGATTGAGAATTTCCAACAAGAGAGAATCTAACCATCTCCTGTTGACATTCACTTAATGGTAAAGTCCTGGGGAGTGTTGCTGAACAAAGCAACCTTGGAGAGCGGGTTCATAGTTCCTTGAAAGTGGAGTTGCAGGGGAGTGAAGGTGGTGTTTGGTATGCTTTCCTTTATTGGACGGAACATCGAATACAGGAGTTGGCAGGTCATGTTGCAGCTGTACAAGACATTGGTTAGGCCACTTTTGGAATATTGTATGCAATTCTGGTCTCCCTCCTATTAAAATGATGTTGTGAAACTTGAAAGGGTTCAGACAGATTTACAAAGATGTTGCCAGGATTGGAGGATTTGAGCTTTAGGGAGAGACTGAACAGGCTGGGGCTGTTTTCCTTGGAGCATCGGAGGCTGAGGGGTGACCTTATAGAAGTTTATGAAATCATGAGGGGCATGGAGAGGGTAAACAAATAAGGTCTTTTCCCTTAGTTGGGGGAGTCCAGAACTAGAGGGCAAAGGCTTAGTGTGAGTGGAGAAAAATTTAAAAGGAACCTGAGGGGCAACATTTTCAGACAGAGGGTGGTGCATGTATGGAATGAGCCACCAAAGGAAGTGGTGGAGGCTGGTACAATTACAGCATTTAAAAGGCACCTGGATGGGTATATGAATAGGAAGGGTTTGGAGGGATATAGGCCAAGTGTTGGCAAATGGGACTAGATTAGGTTAGGATGTCTGGTTGGCATGGACGAGTTGGACTGAAGGGTCTGTGCCTGTACTGTACATCTCTATGACTCCATAAATGCATTGCACTACTATTACCATTACAACGTTCTGAGGGTTACCAGTGACCAGAAACTTAACTGGACTAGCCATATATATGTGCCTACTGGAGCAGCTCAGAGGCTGCGATTTTTGCAGCAACTAATTCACTTTCTGATTCCCAAAATTCTATCCACCATCTCCAAGGCACAAGTTAGGAGTGCAACTGAATATTCTTCAAGGGTTGGATTAATATAACTCCAACACTCAAGAAGCTTGACACTGTTCAGGAAAAGGCAGCATCTGAGGAGCAGGAAAATCAATATTTCAGGCAGGAAACCTTCATCAGGAATGAGGACACTTTTATTAGTCCATAGTGAATCATGGAGACTTGTTAACCTATCAACGGCAAAACTACAAGCACTTGAGACTTTCATATTAGATTAGATTAGATTCCCTACAGTGTGGTAACAGGCACCTCGGCCCAACCAGTCCACACCGACCCTCCGAAAAGTAACCCACTCAGACCCATTTCCCCTCTGACTAATGCACCTACACTATGGGCAATTCAGCATGGCCAATTCACCTAACCTGCACAACTTTGGACTGTGGGAGGAAACCAGAGCACCAGAAGGAAACCCACACAGACCCGGGGAGAATGTGCAAACTCCACACTGACATCTTACAGACGTAAACTTTATGATGAGAACAGGCACATTCCTGATGAAGGGCTCCTGCCCGAAACATCGATTTTCCTGCTTCTCGGATGCTGCCTGACCTGCTTTGCTTTTTCAGCACCACTCTAATCTTGACTCTGATCTCCAGCATCTGCAGTCCTCACTTTCAACTATTCGGGAAAATACAGTCCATTTGATCAGTATCCTAAACATTAGTTTAAAATTTCACTCCCTTCTAGAGTTTTGATACCTATTGGAATTTGGAAACTGCTGAGTTCTGGGGAAAACACTGGTTGACAGGCTTTCGAATCTCTCCATAAAGTTTACATCCTTAAGATATGAAAGTGTCAAGTGCTTGTAGTTTCTACCATTGATAGGTTAATGAGTCTCCATGATTCACTAACGGCCAATAAAAGTGTCAAGGAAGTTTTTTTTATAAGAAATTGGAAAATTATGAATGAATTGCTTTTTTAAATAAATTTTACTTTGCACAATCTGTTGTCACTTTGTGGTTCATTAGTTCTTTTCAGTGTCTAGTGTGTGTATGGACCTAAAAATGCCTTGGTTGACATGTGGTAATGGGTGGGGGTGAAGATTTCCATGGCGACAAGACTCCCAATGGGGCCTATCGTTCTTCACTGAAGTTCCACAGCTGGAAAGGGGACTTTTGATAATATACTACTTCGCACCTGACTGGCCTGAAAGTAATCCATACAATCACTATCCCTCATCGTCCCAACCTCAATAAACAGTCCTCTCTTTGCAGACACTTTCTCCAAAGGTGGGTGGATTCCCACTTTTCTAACTCCCACCACCCAGCTGAAAGATGAAAATCTTGCCCAGAAATTCCATTTCCCTCGATTAGATTCTCCTTAACCTGAAGATTTCCGCTAACACATCTTTGTTTCAGATTTTCAGCATTTGCAGTATTCTGCTTTTTTACTGTTACTTATTTACTGTTGTAAGGCACTGACAATCTCACCTCTGAGTAACCTCACTTCTGAGAGTGGTTTGTGCAATTAGAACTAAGAATGCACCTTTATGGGTCAACGTGTCTTTGCTTATACAAACTGTTAAGCACTGTCCACAATAGTCACATGCTGCTGGGCTACAGATGTCCTTAAACTAATTTTTAATCTGAATCACATCCTTACAAAGTACTGATGCCTGTTGTTTCTAATTTATTACTAAACTTCACAAAAAAATCTGCTACATTCAGCCTTTGCCACATTAGTTTTCAACAAATACATGCAGCACGCTGACCCACCTGGTAATGTAGCACTCAGTGCTCAAGCAACATCAAAACTCAATATAATTAATCATCTCAGGCATCCAAGAGATGAACACTATAGGAAATGGAATTTCAAAGACTACTAAGCAACATCTTTTGCTGTTAGAGGCCATTTGTACACTATTTAAAAATTACTTATCCTTCATGGTATATATATATAAGGCTTTGAAGCAAGAGTCATAATTTAAGAGTTTTGTTTTGCACACATTTATAAAGATCAGTGTATTGTACAATGAGAATCTGGAGTCATGTGTAAGCCAGACCAGGTAAGGATGCTAGTTTCCTTCCTTAAAGAACATTAGTGGACCAGATGGGTTTTTGTGAAATCGAATCATGGTCATCATTAGATTCTTAATTTCAGACGTTAAGTGAATACAAATTCCACCATCTGCCATGGCGGGATTCAAACCCGGGTCCCCAGAACAATTTCTGTCTCTCCAAATTAACAGTCCAGTGATAAAACTACTAGGCCATTGCCTTTCCCCTTCATAAAATGTCAACAATCACAATAGCACAGTTCATTGCATTCAGCTCCAATGACTATGGGAAAATGTTTTCACAAAGGTTTGGTTTTGTACAACGAAATGCAGAGATATGTCATCTTCTGGGAGTGCTCCTGCTACACATATCACAAAGACGGCCCAGAAATTGCCCACACCTATTAAATGCTAACTCAAACCTTTCTATGGTGCTTACATTGTAAATCATTTATCTCTTACTTTTTAATCCTCTACTTCTCGAGTCTCAAGAATGCTACTAACAGATTGAGGTTCCTTTGCAACCTCCATAAAGACTTTCTGAATTTTTCTCCATAATGGAGACACTCTCCTTAAAATTAAAGGCAATTCAATTTTCATTTTGTTAAATGTTGATCCAACAAATCAAAGTGATGCTCAAATCTCGAATCAACTTTATCAACTCTTGACCTTTCAGGTATGGCTTACACCAGAGCGGCAAATCAACCTTTCAAATGTCCACTCTTAAAGGAAAGAATCTTAGAATTTAACTTTTCTGCCTGTTTAGGCTAAATACCCCAGCTGACAGGTCTCTTGAGTATTGTGTTATGAACATGAGTCGAGAGTGTGGTGCTGGAAGAGCACAGCAGGTCAGGCAGCATCCGAGGAACAGGAGAATCAACGTTTCGGGCAAAAGCCCTTCATCAGGACGAAGCTTCAGCGATGGAGCAAAGAATTTCCTTTTTGAGTTTTACCCACATTGAAAAGGTCTAAGGTGGAAATAAGGATAAAAAATACATTCACTTCTGAACCGTGAACCCAAAAAAACTCTCAAGATTTTTTTTGTGTGACTTTACTTGAGATCACCCAAAAATCAGTCGTCTATTCATTGCTTCTTTGCTTCCTAATTTATATTGGCTTACGGTCCAAAATAATGAAGGACTTATGCCTGAAATGTCGATTCTCCTGCTCCTCGGATACTGCTTGACCTGCTGTTTGACCTGCTGTGCTTTTCCAGCACTACACTCTCAACTCTGATCTCCAGCATCTGCAGTCCTCACTTTCTGCCTGTTATGAACACGAGTATACAAACCTCAGCAGGCATCAAATCTGCATGTGGAAAATAATTCACACTCATTTTTTATTGCAATGCTGGTAACCAAGTGCCAACTCATAGTGGAGAGAAATCAGAACGGTCCAGTGACCCTTCCTTGGCCTGAAACATTAAGTCTGATTTTTCTCCACAGACGTTTTCAGACCTGCTGAGCTTTTCCAGCAATTTCTGTTCTGATTTGAAGTTCTTTTGGCTTTTATTAACAAGGAGAAAATGAGGACTGCAGATGCTGGAGATCAGAGCTGAAAATGTGTTGCTGGAAAAGCGCAGCAGGTCAGGCAGCATCAAAGGAGCAGCAGAATCAACGTTTTGGGCATGAGCACTTCTTCAGGAATCCTTTTATTGACAACACAAGGTTCCTTTGTGGATAGATTTGGGAGGCAAGATGGAAAAAGGTGCATTGATATTGTTATGCAACTACTGCTGAAAGAGCTGAAATTATTTTTCCATATGCAAACAATCACAGGCTTAAGATAGAAATTAATTTCTCTGAAGAACACCAAAATCATACAAGAACCAAGTATTTCTTTTCTTTCAAAGCAATGATCAATTGTAAATTTCAGCATCTCAAGTTGGATCATTCAGTACTCCAATAGCATTATGTGTAAGGTCCTGGTACCTTCATGTTCTCAAAAGATTTGAAACAAACTCTGATAATTTTTGGCTCAGAAAATCCATTATTTTGGATTCCTTACCTGGAATAATGAGGAATAACACCTTGGAAGAATTACTTGATATGCCTTTCAGCCAGCAATCGGCCGATCCAAACTTTAGCAGCTGAGTAGCAGCCCCACAACAATAAAGGAATTCTTCTTGTCCTAATGCCTCTTCCTCCATCCACAGCATTTTCGTACTAGAAACTAAACAAAACAAAATTTACAACTATCAACATAAAACACACAAGAATGCATCTTCTTTGTAGGGTGGGGATAATGGGAGGTTGTTTTTTTTTAAAGATTAACATCAAACCACATCTAATATTTGGTACTTACAAAGAACATAAATTATGATTGTGTAAAGCCCAGCAAATTCAGGCATAATTCCAACCATCCAATGGATGGTGCAACTTAAAACTGAATGCCAAACATAGGTTCAAAGCTTAAAGTCACCCAAATTGCACAGCTGCATGGAGATTGCTACCACAACAAGAGAAGAGCAAGCCAACTGAAGGATCATATTGAAATGATTTAAGATTTTAAAAATTATATACACTAAAAAAATGTTAAGAGCAGCACTAACACTGCTTTTAAGAAAAGGAAAAACTTTATAATCTTTTCATTGGCACGAAAGCAAGTAACAACAACTATGCAGAATAATAAAACATAGGCTATTCTCCTCAAGAGAATCCTGCAATAATTCTGTGCTCTATTTTGCAAAACATATTACTGCGAATAATGATTTAACATAAGGGTCAGGTCTGTTATTCAATTCTGGTTACTATGAATTTTTAAAATACATTTTTTAAATGCAATGTTTGAACTAGTTGAAAAATACTGCCCCCTTTCTTTTGCTTGGTGCAGTAACAGTTCCACAGTTATACAAATATTTTTTCAATGAATAGGAGTCTTTGAAAGACCAGGTTGTGGAAATCACTTCAGAACCTCAAAATTACAACTAAAAATAAACAAACTTTTTAAAAAGTATTTGAATACTTGAGTTGGTAACATGCACAATCCAGTAAATTTAATTCCAGGGTAATTACAACGGCTCCTAGCCTTACTTCCTGTGGTACTGTCTCCTCCAAAAAACATCATAACAAAACTGTCTGTTATTCTTCAATAAAAGCAGAAATTGCTGGAAAAGTTATCAGGTCTGGCAGCATCTCTGGAGAGAAATCAGAGATAAAGTTTGGGTTCAGTGACCCTTCCTCAGAAGCCAAAGATGTGCAGGTTAGGTGAATTGGTCGTGCTAAATTGCCCACAGTGTTCAGGGATGTGTAGGTTAGGTGCATTAGTCAGGGGCAAATATAGGGTACGGGAATGGGTCTGGGTGGGTTACTCTTCAGAGGGTGGGTGTGGGCTTATTGGGTCGAAGGGCCTGCTTCCACACTGTAGGGATTCTATGATTAACCATCTGTCATTCTTACTTGCTTCAGAGATAGAGCAAAAAATTCCTTTTTGAGTTTTACCCACATTGAAAAAGCCTAAGGTGGAAATAAGGATAAAACAAACTAAAAAAAAAGACGTTCACTTCTGAACCCTGAACCCAAAAAAAACTCTTTGGATGATTTTTTAATGTGACCTTACTTGAGATCACCCAAAAATCAGTCGTCTATTCATTGCTCCTTTGCTTCCTAATTTATTGGCTTAAGGTCCAAAACGTTTTCAATTTAAAACCCTAAAATCCGTGTTCTAATCCCTACCTGACTTTGCTATTTCCTACCACCTTAACATTCTTGAGCTGAAATCACGAAAAGAACAATGAACTGCTCCAATCGCGACCTCAGTTACATTTGAAATTATGGTCACCACACCATTGATAATGAATCCTTCAGCCTTTGAAATTCCCTCAAAAAATCTCTTTGTCTTCCTACTTCTCTCTCATGCTTTTTAAATGCTAATTAAAATACATCACTTAGAGTCAGCTATTAGTCTCCTCTAGTATCATTTTCTTCAGCTGTGTCAAAATTGTGCGACACGCTCGTGAAGCTGCTTTGACCATCCTACCACACTGAAAATATGACATGACCACGGGTGGTTGGCCATTGTCACTGTGTCTGAGGAACTAGAGGTGGCGAACGTTCTGAATGCTGTAAAAAGCTTCTGAGCTAGAAACACAAGAATTCTGTGTCCCTGGAATTTTTCTGGATTTGGAAACCAAATGACTTCCTGTGAAGGACCAAAAGTCTTTTCTCAGAGATGGCAATGTGCAACGTGAACAAATTCTGCAACAACTTCCTTAAAAACAAGTCTTCCTACCTGCATGCTGAAGCAGGGCGAGATCACCATAACACATCAGCAATATTTGAGAAGGCTACACTTCATTCACAAAGTAGCTGGGTTCTGTAGATGCAGTTAGACAGGGACATCTTCATTTGAATAAAGATCTGAGCCAAGTTCCAAACAGTCCTCCTAGCATATTCCCCATTTGGCTTAAACTCAATTCATTCACTTGCTGACATATAACATTTGTTCCCCAAACAAACAGCAGTGTTAGGAGTTCTGTCACTCTAGGAGCTGGGCTTTTTGCAAGCTGGAGCAGTGTCATGTACTGTGCACATGTGAATAAAGGGTGACTTGGTGACGAGATACTGACCTTTGTGGAGTTACTTCAAGGGCTACCTCCATCGTCAGTGCTGAGATTCATCACCAAAGTGCATTAGTCAGGGGAATGGTCTGGGTGGGATACTCTTCAGAGGGTCAGCGTGGACGTGTTGGGCCAAATGGCCTCTTTCCACACAGTAGAGGTTCGATGATTCTGTTATATGAAAGACTGAGCTTATTCGGAGTGGTGTAACATCAGCAAATGGTAGATGCCTTTGCAATCTACTTCTGGTGGGAAAAGCAAGTCTGGGCCAGCACATATTTGAGGATAATGGAAGATTCACTGGTTAATTTGAAATGTTTTGTCAGTTGGAAACAATGGACTAGAAGCTGCCTGCAAACTGAGCACAATGCCAGAACGGAATGTCCAATACTGGGCTGTTCATTTTATTCACATCAGCAAGCTTGAAAAAAATGTTAATAATTCAGGTCAATCACCTTCCATCATACATTCAGATTGACTTAAAACATAAATATTGTTTTTTACTGTCGAGAAGTGTTCCTAATATGCTGAGAATGTCTGGAATCTTGTGCTTTTATTTTAGGTTTCCAGCAACTGCAGTAATTTACTTCTATGTTGTAATAAATATGCAAGCTTGTATGAGATAATGATATAAAATCCAGATTATTAATCTTTAAATCTCATTAATTTAAAAGCCTCTAACTTTGCTTTGAGAGAAAACATTAGGAATGAGTTGCAACACTTTAAAAGGGCAAAGTCAGCTGATCTAAAAGGAAATTATAACAGAATGTCTAAATATCATGGCAAAAGGAGTATAGTTGCATTGAAATCACCAAAACTGGCCATCACAAGTCTACCACAAAGGAAAAGCTATCGAAGGGGTAGTTGCCTAGACATTAAAATTCATCATCTCAAATGTGAGCTTCAAATATTTCTGGGAATGAGATAATCCTTTGGCAGCACAATGGCTCAGTGGTTAGCACTGCTGCCACACAGTGCCGGGGACCTAGGTTCGATCCCACCCGCAAGTGATTGTCTCTGTGGAGTTTGCACTTCCTGTGTCTGCATGGGTTTCCTCCAAGTGCTCCAATTTCCACCCACAGTCCAAAGATGTGCAGGTTGAGTCAATTGGCCATGCTAAATTGCCCCATAGTGTCCAGGGATGTGCAGCTAGGTGGGTTAGCAGGGTTACAGGGAAGGGGTGGGTCTGGGTAGGATGCTGTTCAAAGGGTTGGTGTGGACTCGATGGACCGAATGGCCTGCTTCTACTCCGTAGGGATTCTATGACAATTAAACAGTAAAGTAATCTTGCTTCTTCCTAGATAGACATCTGGTCAAGTATATACTGAACTGAAAAGCACACCATTTCAAAAATGTAAATTCTGTTATATTCACCCTCAGGAGTAGAAAGAGAAGAATTTATTCAACTCTCTCAACTTGTTCACCACAATAACATACTCAAAATATTTAAAATAGGATAATCTCTCTAAAACAAACTTTGGAATCTCATCCAAAGATAAGGTTTATATTGCTGCTCAATGGATTATTTTATTTGTTCAGCAATCTTACTCAGTCAAATTAAACACAGTACAGAGCTACAGCTGGTTTACTTCCAACCTACAAACATTCTCCTCACATTTCCACTTCCACTAGGCCTTTGACACCCTAATTTGGAATGATTGGCAGCCACTCACAGCAGCAATAAAGAAAGCACAACCAGAAAACTCTCACCGGTCTGAAACAGAAAGGCAATGCAGTAGAACAGACTTACAATAAATTCAGATAAGTAACAAGAAGGGGTAATCATGTTAAAATACATACTTGAACTTTCAAAACAAATAAGCAAAATCTTTCCAGAAGTATTCATCCAATGTAAACATGTTTTGTAACTTCTTTTAGTCACTCATGGGATGTGGGCATTGCTGGCTGGGCCAGCATGTGTTACATGCCTCTAGTTGCCCTTGAGATGGTGGTGCTGAGCTGCTTTCGTGAGCTGCTGCAGTCCACCTGCTGTAGGTTGACCCACAATGCCCTTAGGGAGGGAATTCCAGGATTCTGACCCAGCAACAGTGAAAGAACTGCGATATATTTCCAAGTCAAGATGGTGAATGGTGGGTGGAAGTGGTGTTAAGTGTGGAAGATGCTGTCTCAGGATCTTTGATGAATTTCTGCACTGTTTCTTGTAGATAGTACACACTGCTACTACTGAGTGTTGGTGGTGGAGGGAGTGGATGTTTGTGCATGTTAATAAAGCAGACTGCTCTGTCTTGGATGGTGTCAAGCTTCTTGAATGTTGTTGGATCTGCACTCAACCAGGCAAATGGGGTACATTCCATCACATGCCTGATATGTGCCTTGTAGATGCTGGATAGGCTTTGGGAAGTCAGAAGGTGAGCTACTACAGTATTCCTAGCCTCTGATCTGGTCTCGTATCTGCTGTGTTCATGTAACAAGTCCAGCTGAGTTTCTGGTCAATGGTAACACCCAGAATGTTGACAATGATGGATTCAGCGATGGTAACACTATTGAATGTCTTGAGGCAGTGGTTACATCGTCTCTTATTGGTGATGGTCATTGCCTGGCATTTGTGTGGCACAAATGCTACATACCACTTGCCAGCCCAAGCCTCAATATTGTCCAGATCTTGTTGCAGTGAAAACATGGACTGCTTTAGTATCTGAGGAATCGCGAATGGTGAACATTGCACAATCTGCAAACATCCCCACTTCTGATCTTATGATGGAGATGAAGCATTTGATGAAGCAGTTGAAGATGGTTGAGCCTGGGACACTACCCTAAGGAACTCCTGCAGAGATGTACTGGAGCTGAGATGACTGGCTCCCAACAACCACGGCCATCTTCCTATGTGCCAGGTAAGACTCTGACCAGCTGCAAGTTTACCCCCTCATATCCACTGATTCCAGTTTAGCTAGGGCTCCTTGATGTCAGTCTTGGTCACATGTAGCCTCGATATCAATGGCTATCACTCTCACCTCACCTAAAAAATGTAAATTATTTTTGCTGTTGTAGACACATGGAAAGCATAATGATTGGCTTAATGGGCCAATGGACACCTGACCCTGGCACTGTTTGGCCATTTAAATGATTGTCCATGGGATCTCATTTGGTGTGTTTCTTTTTAATTCGTTCACAGGATGTGGGAATTGTTAGCCAAGTCAGTATTTATTACTCGTCTCGAATTGCCAAAAGGCAGATAAGAGTCAACCACATTGCCGTGGGTCTGTAGTCACATGTAGGCCAGACCAGATAAGGATGGCAGATTTCCTTCCTTTAAGGACATTAGAGAACCAAATGGGTTTTTCGTGACAATTGATAATGGCTTCAGGGTCATCCGTAGATTCTTAATTCCAGATTTTAACAAGGAAGAGTAAAGGAAGGAACATGTGAGGAATTTGGGAAGTGTATTTGATAACTTACAGCAGTAACTTGAACTAGTAAATCAGAAACAATAGCTTTAACTTCAAAGATTTTCAATCTCTTTCTTCAGCTTTAGAAGAGCAAACTTGGGCTGGCCAGTAAGACTCCTAATTTGTTGTTAAACATAGATCTGTAATACTTAGACAATTCTGATAAAAGTAGTGAATGAAAACTAAAAGTTTTAATACAGATTAAAACAACTACTTTCAAAAGTACACAAATCCATTTGCTGTATCTCTTTTTGTTAATTCAGTAATAGTTAACTAGTTTGAAATATCTCAAAACTTAGAACACGCCATGAGTAACAAGCAAGAATTTGCATTAACCCCACTGAAATATACATGGGCTGGATGCACCATAGCTTTTGCTTACCACTTTGTATTTACAATATATAAATACAAAACAAATGCTGTGGCACAAAATTAAAAGAAAAATACTTTTACAACTGCAGTGTCATCAATCATTCAAGTGATACTCAGGCTGTTTACGCATGTGTTTTGAAATTTAATTGCTCAGAAGAGAACATTGATCTCAAACAATCTTTAGACTCTGACATCATCCTGTGATTGAATATTTTAATCAAGTAAAACTTTGTTCTGGTTGATACCCAAACATGAGCTAAACAAATAAAACCTCCATGCACTATGGTAACTGGTCATATCTACCATGATATGAAGTTATCTCTTGAAGTCCAGGAGATTTGTCAAGAAAGATTTTGATGCTTAAGTACAGGGAACATTACATGCACGGCAACACAACAGTGACAGAACGATTCTGGAGTCAGATAATCATAGATCATACAGCAGGGAAACAGACCTTTTAGTCCAACCAGTCCACGCTGACGATGTTCCCAAACTAAACTAGTCCCACCTGCCTGTTCCTCGCCTATATCCCTCCAAACCTTTCCTATTCATGTAATCATCCAAATGTCTTTTAAATGTTGTAACTGTACCTTTCAGACAGGTACATAGATGGGATAGGATTGGAGTGATATGGACCAAATGCAGGCAAATAGGATTAGTTTAATCGTGAAAACTGGGCAATATAGGCAGGTTGGGCTGAAAGGCCTGCTTATGTGCTGTAGGCCTCTTTGACTCTACCTCCATCCACCATTTTCTCTGGCAGTTCATGCCACACGTGAAACACTGCCTGTGTAAAAAAATGTTGCCCCTCAAATTCTTTGCATAACCTTCTCCTCTCATCTCAAAAATATGCCCCCTATTTATGAACTCCCCCACCCTAAGGAAAAGACCTTTGTCATTCACTTCATTTACTTCCCTCATGATTTTATAAATGTCAACAAGGTCACCCTCAACTACCAACACTCCAGTGAAAATAGTCCCAGGCTTTCCAGTCTATACAGTAGAAACTTGATTATCCGAACGAGATGGGTGGGCATTATTTCATTCGGATAATCGATTATTCGGAAATTCAGTTAAATGCCTTTTCTCTGGGGCTCGGAGTTTTTAAAGTCTGCTCCCCGTTCAGGAGACAAAGCAGCACACAACACGCAAGGCCCTGCCCCCAATTCCGTGCAAAACCTACCCCCCACCTGCAACCCCCTCCCCCCATCCCAACTCTGTGCAAAACCTACCTCTCGCTCCCAACCCCCCTCCCCCGTCCCCAACTCCATGCAACACCTCACCCCGACCTGGTCCAAACCCACCCCCCACATCACAAAGCACACGAGCCCCTGCCCCAACACGCCCCCGCCACCCCTCTCGTCCACCCCGCCCCTCTCTGGGGCATCCGGACTGTACATCAACAACAAGAATGCTGCTGCTGTCTCTGTGGGGTAAGTCTTCAAATAGTGCACACACACACACACACACAAAACTTCTTACTGCAAATTTTTGACAGGTTTCAGGTTTGCCCTGTACAGGACAATATTGGAGAGATTATTCCTGGTTAGCGGAGGGGTGAGGGTTACCCCGTGTAGAATTCCAGGGCAAGTGTGGGGAGAGAGAAAGAGGGCATGAGGTCAGTCATTTGGAGACGGTGCCTTTTTAATCACTGTAAACAAAAGTTGGAAACACGTCTTTGATGTCATGTTTCTATCAGGACCTCCAGATCTCCTTCGGATAATTCGATTTTCGGATAATTGGTATTCGGATAATCGAGGTTGCCCTATATTTGTACGCAAACCCTCCATTTCCAGCAATATCCTGTTAAGTCTTTGCTGAACCCTCTCCAGTTTAATAATGTCCTTCCTGTAAACAGGAGGTCTCACCAACATCCTTTCCAACCTCAAGATGATATCCCAAAGCTCTGTTCCATCTCCAATTTCCATTGTGTAGTGGGAGAGATGAGCCTGTTGAATCACTAACGCATTTCATAAAATGCTGGAAAAAGTATTGCAATAAAATGCAATGGCAAGAGGATGGATATACCTGCTCAAACCCTCAAGATATTTAAAATATACTGGCTACGAACAGAGCTCTGTCAGGTTCTCTTATGTTGGAACAAATCAAGATTCACATTCTTACAAAAGTTTGTAACATGGCTGCTGTTGCTAGTCACAATTACTAACTTCAGCTATTGTCTTTAATATAACCTGAACATAAACTGGCCCAGGGCTGGCATGCATTTATATTTTTATAATTATTTTTAAAGACAGGGACAATGGCTCAGAGAAGAGTAGCCGAGAGAACAGTGCCTTCTGGTGGAGTAAGGGACTGTCTTGGGGGTAGCTGAGAGGTTTGTGACTACAAGAATTAAGGAGGACGACAGGTGTTCAGGTTCAATAGTGAAAAAAAATTACCAAAGCTGAAAAAAAGGGTAATAGCATTTCAAAAATCAACCAGATTTATTCCAAGCTTTCAAACATTGGAGTTGAAATAAACAGGGAAGGTCTTCAAACGACCTTGATCAGATGGGCCGAGGAATAGAAGACAGTGTTTAATTTAGATTAATGCGAAGTGCTGCATTTTGGAAAAGCAAATTAAAGCAGGGTGTATACACTTAATGGCATGGTCCTGGGAAATGTTACTGAACAAAGAGCTTGGAGTGAAGATTCATCGCTCATACGAGTTGCAGGTATATAGGATAGTGATGAAGGTTTTTGGTGTGCGTGCTTTCATTGGTCAGTGCCTTGAGTATAGGAGTTGGGAGGTCATGTTGAAGCTGTACAGGACATTAATTAGGCCACTTTTGGAGTATTATATGCAATCTTAGTCTCCCTCCTATGGGAAGGATATCGTTCACAGGATCATTACCAGGATTGGATGGTTTGAGTTAAAGGGAGAGGCTGAATAGGCTGGGGTTACCTTCCCTGGAGCATCACAGGCTGAGGGGTGACCTTGTAGAAGTTTATAACATCATGAAGTGCATGGATAGGGTGAATAGCCAAGGTCTTTTTCCCAGGGTGGTGAGTCCAAAACTAGAGGGCATAGGTTTAAGGTGAGAGCCGAATGATTTAAAGGGGACCTAAGGGGCAACTTTTCACGCAGAGGATGATGCGTTTATGGAATGAGCTGCCAGAAGAAGTGGTAGAGGCTGGTACAACTACAACATTTAAAAGGCATGTGGATGGGTATATGAATAGGAATGATTTGGAGATGCCGGTGTTGGACTGAGGTGGAACAAAGTTAAAAATCACACAACACCAAGTTATGGTCCAACACGTTTAATTGGAAGCACTAGCTTTCGGAGCGACGCATTTTCATCAGGTGGTTGTGGAGGACACAATTGTAAAACACAGAATTTATAGGTTTAGTGGGATATGGGCCAAATGCCGGCAAATAGAACTATATTAATTCAGGATATCTGGTCAGCAGGTAGGACCAAGGGGTCTGTTTCCATGGTAAAAACAATGACTGCAGATGCTGGAAACCAGATTCTGGATTAGTGGCGCTGGAAGAGCACAGCAGTTCAGGTAGCTTTTGAGGAGCAGTATTCCACTTGTACAGCTCTATGACTCTAATACAATAACATTGGGTGATATTAACTAGTCCAAGATAAACTGGAAGAAATGGAGGTTGAAAGCGAATACTGCAGAAGCTTGAAATTTGAAACTACACCAGAAAAAAGCAACAAGAAACACCATGTCAATTGCAAACTGAGTAACGTAAGGAAAAGATCTGTTTTAGAGATCATATGTAACAATAACACTGCACTTCCCAAACTTTCAATCTTGGGATCTCAATCTGCACTTTGGGAAGTATCTGCATTCGTGTAACAAGATGCCAAAAAGTACTCTATCTGAAAAATGAGAAAAGGAATAAACTATTTATATGATTTATAAAATCATGACGGGCATGGATAGGGTGAATATCCAAGGTTGTTTTCCTATAGTGGGGGAGTCTAAAGTTAGAAGGCATAGGTTATGGGCTGGGCGCTGGCAGGTGGGACTAGATTTGGTTGGGATATCTGGTCGACATGGACAAGTTGGACTGAAGGGTCTGTTTCTGTGCTGTACATTTCTATGACTCTGTGACGGACAGGTAACTTTTTCATGCAGAGGATGGTGCGTGTATGGAATGAGCTGCCACAGGAAGTGGTGAAGGCTGGTACAATTTCAGCAATCAAAAATCATCTGGATGGGTATATGAATGTGAAGGGTTTAGAGGGATATGGGTCAAATGCTGATCAATGCCATTAGGTCAGATTGGGATACCTGGTTGGCCAGGGACAAGTTGGACCTCAGGGTCTGTTTCCATGCTGCATAACTCTATGACAACGTGGCATTGATCCAGGCATCAGAAACAACAATGGCAGACAAAGCCCTGCCAATCCCTCCTCAATTAAATGCAGGGTTTGTGCCAAAATTGTAAGGGCTGTCCACAATGGATCAAACAACCATCTGATATAAGCACTTTCATGGAATCTTACCCGACAAACAAAGTCCCAGAGACAACCTTCATTCCTGACTTAATCCAGAGATGGCAACACAGTGGCTACAGTTGGAAGGGAGCTGTTCTGGGAGCCTTCAACATTGACTCTGGACCTCACAAATTCTCATGGCAAAATGAAATAGGAAAACCATTAACTCCCACCTGGCTGAAAGTGGATTTGCCACAAAAAATTCTAAGCATTTTCAGTCAGAATGCCGAGCCCAACATATGGGAGTAACATTTTGCCAAATAATTGAAAATGATTTTAAGAAGTTACACACAATTATGAAGCAGTCTTACTAATGTATAGCAACAGGTTCTTAGCAGATTAAATATTTGATGCAGAAAACTTATAAAAAGTGCCTATTCATGCCTAAAAGGAAGCATAATTTTCGGGGTATCTTTGAAAGCCTGCAAATGAGCATGAGTTGAAACGGATCACAATGGTCTGGAGACATGGCCAGACCATAGCTGGCCACTACCACAATGTTTTTAACCCAAGTGCAAAAGATCACAGGAACACAACTTGAACAGCATGCAACTTGAGCTTTTAATTCCTCATTCTTTTGCACTGGCTTGGCCAATTTAAGGCAAATTCCACTGAAATAAACAGTTTATGTCCCAATTTATATCCAAGACATTGAGGAGAATAGATATTGGTGGTGCACAAATTAACCAACTTGTGGCTGCAACCTCCCACACTCCAGGAAGAAATTCCATCCATAATCTGAGGTTGGGGTAGGTTCTGAAAAGTTGAAAGAATCTGTGTCTTCAGCCGTGGGGGAAATTACGGGTATTGATAACATTCCCCACAGGATATGGATTTAAGGAACGGATTCAGCCCAGCTGTATGAAGCAACTAAATTGACAGGCAAGAACAGCTGCTGACAACCAGTGATTTAGTAATCTAGTCATTTCAAATGAAAAGTCAATTCTGCTCCTTGTGCTTGGGCTGAGTTACGGCTTGCAGAAAATTTCACCAACATCAGCACTCACAGCTTGAATGATTATCAGAGAAAATACGGACAATCATCAAAACATTTAGATACCCAAGGAGGAGAAAGTGAGGACTGCAGATGCTGGAGATCAGAGTCGAGAGTGTAGTGCTGGAAGAGCACAGCAAGTCAGGCAGCATCCGAAGAATCTGATGAAGGGCTTATGCCCAAAACTTCGATTCTCCTGCTCCTCGGATGCTGCCTGACCTGCTGCGCTTTTCCAGCATCACACTCTCAACATTTAGACACCTATACTTCCTTTAACTTGTTTTTCAAAGGGTAAAAATCCAATCCAACTTTCCAAATGTACCCTCCTAATTCTCAATGATAATTAAGCAAATTTGATCTCCATTTTGCATATTTAAATGTAATAGATCTCTGTTGAAAGAAAACAGGAGCCAGCTGTTCAAAGAACTGACTTAAATGTTGTAGGCCAGATATCAAACAGTGACGAACCAGATTACAGGAAAGAGATAGAGTTTAGGGTGTAGGTTTGCTCGCTGTGCTGTAGGTTTGATATCCAGATGTTTCATTACCTGGCTAGGTAACATCATCAGTGACGATCTCTAAGTGAAGCGAAGTTGTTGTCTCTTGCTTTCTATTTATATCTTTCTCCTGGATGGTGTTCCTGGGGTTTGTGGTGATGTCATTTCCTGTTCGTTTTCTGAGGGGTTGATAGATGGCATCTAGATCTATGTGTTTGTTTATGGCGTTGTGGTTGGAATGCCAGGCCTCTAGGAATTTTCTGGCATGTCTTTGCTTAGCCTGTCCCAGGATAGATGTGTTGTCCCAGTTGAAATGGTGTTTTTTTTCATCCGTGCGTAGGGCTATGAGGGAGAGAGGGTCTTGTCTTTTTGTGGCTAGCTGGTGTTCGTGTATCCTGGTAGCTAACTTTCTTCCTATTTGTCCTACGTAGTGTTTGTGGCAGTCCTTGCATGGAATTTTGTAGATGATGTTGGTTTTGTCCATGGAGTGTACTGGGTCTTTTAAGTTTGTTAGTTTTTGTTTGAGAGAAGAGACAGAAGAGACATTTAACATCATCACCAACACCCTCACAGGCATAAAGTTCACCAAGGAGGAAGAAACCGACAACAAACTTGCATTCCTGGACGTCACAGTCGAAAGAAAGGACAACAGAGAACTATAAACCTGCATATACAGAAAACCGACAAACACTGACCAAATACTTAACTACACCAGTAACCATCCCAACACACACAAACAAAGCTGTATCAGAACACTATTCTAACGAGCCACCACACACTGCAGCACAGGCGAACTTCAGAAAATAGAGGAGAACCACCTATACAGCGTATTCAAGAAGAACGGATACTCAAAAAATACAGTCTGCAGATTCCTCAAGAACAAACCACGACAAGCAGACCAAACACAGCCAGAAACCCTAACCACCTTACCATACATCAAAGAAGTTTCAGAAATGACAGCCAGACTACTAAGACTCCTCGGAATCCTAGTAGCACACAAACCCACCAACACTCTCAAACAAAAACTAACAAACTTAAAAGACCCAGTACAACCCACGGACAAAACCAACATCATCTACAAAACTTCATGCAAGGACTGCCACAAACACTATGTTGGACAAATAGGAAGAAAGTTAGCCACCAGGATACATGAACACCAGCTAGCCACAAAAAGACACGACCCTCTCTCCCTCGTAGCCCTACACGCGGATGAAGAAAACCACCATTTCGACTGGGACAACACATCTATCCTGGAGGTAAAAACAGATGCTGGAAACCACATTCTGGATCAGTGGTGCTGGAAGAGCACAGTAGTACAGGTGTAGAGAGATTGGATATCCATGGTGAAGATGAGGCGTTGGGGGCCAGGGAAACGGAAGTTTTGGAGGAGGTGGAGGGCATGGGTGATGTCTCGAACGTATGTGGAGAGTTCCTGGAATAGGGGGGTAGGACAGTGTCGAGGTAGGTAGAGATATCTAACCTGGGACAGGCTAAGCAAAGCACTCCAACCACAACGCCATAAACAAACACACAGATCTCGATACAATCTATCAACCCCTCAGAAAACAAACAGGAAATGACATCACCACAAATACCAGGATCCCCATCCAGGAGAAAGATATAAATAGAAAGCAGGAGACAACAGCTTCGCTTCACTTGGAGGTCACCACTGATGATGTTACCTAGTCAGGTAATGAAACATTTGGGTATCAAACCTACAGCTCAGCGAGCAAACCTACACCCTGAACCTCAACCTGAACTACAAACCTTCACAAACCTTGCAAAGAGATAGAGTGCTTGATGATGTGGTGCAATGATAACAATCTTTCCCTCAATGTCAACAAAACTGAAAAATCTGACCATTGGCTTCAGGAAGCAAGAAGGAGGGCAAGCCCGCATCAACATCAATGGAACAGATGTGGGGAGAGTGGAGAGCATCAAGTTCCTAGGAGTGACAATAACCAACAAGCTGCCCTGGACAACCCATGTTGATGCGACCATCAACAAGGCACAGCAACACCTCCACTTCCTCAGGAGGCTAAGGAAATTCAGCATGTCCATAAGGATCCTCACCAATTTCGACAGATGCACCACTGAAAGCATTCTATCTGGGTCCATAATAGTCTGGTACGGTAACTGCTCTGCCCAGGACTGTAGGAAACTACAGAAAGTTGTGAGCACAGCCCAGTCCATCACGCAAACCATGGATCCATGGATTCCAACTATACTTCTCACTGCCACCGAAAGGCAGCCAACATCACTAAAGTCCCCTCAGAGTCTTAGTTATAATCTCTTCAACCTCTTCCTTCAGTGACAAGATATAAAAGCTTAAACACATGCATGAAAGATTCAAGGACAGCCTCTTACTAGCTGTTATTAGACTTCTGAATGGACCTCTCAAATTTAAAATTTAATGCTGATCTTGCTTTTGTGCACTTTCTTTGCCATTGTAACTTTGTACACCTTATTCTGGTCTGTCACCCTGTCATCTTTGTATGTTATAATCTGCCTGTTCTGCACAGTCATAGAGAGGTCCAGCACAGAAACAGACCCTTCGGTCTCACTCATCCATGCAACCAGATATCCTAAACTAATCTAGTCCCATTTTCCAGCATTTCGCCCATATCCCTCTGTACTGTTCCTAGTCATATACCCATCCAGATGCCTTTTAAATATTGTAATTGTACCAGCCTCCACCACTTCCTCTGGAAGCTCATTCCATACACGTGCCACACTCTGCATGAAAAGGTTGTTCTTTAGGCCCCTTTTACATTTTTCTCTTCTCACCCTAACCCTACGGCCTCTAGATCGTGACTTCCAAACTCCAGGGAAAAGACCTTGTCTATTTACCCTATCCACGCCCTTCATGATTTTATAAACTTCTATAAGGTCATCCCTCAACCTCTTACACTCAAGGGAAAACAGCTCAGGCCTATTCAGCCTCTCCCTATAGCTCAAACCCTCCAACCCTTGCAACATCCTTTAAACCTTTTCTGAAGCCTTTCAAGTTTCACAACGTCATTCCGATAGGAGTGAGGCAAGAATTGCACACAATATTTCAAAAGTGGCCTAACCAACGTCCCATACAGTTGCAACATGACCTCCCAACTCCTATACTTTATGCTCTGATCAAGGGAAAGCATACCAAATGCCTTCTTCACTATTCTATCTACCTGCAACTCCATTTTCACATATCTATGAACTTGCACTCCAAAACTATTCACTGTACTTAGGTAAATGTGACAAGACTAAATCAATCAAATGTTTAACCAGGTAAACGTGTGATTAAACAAATCTAGTATTTTTAAGAAAAGAGATATGAGTACTATTGAATAAATGAGAAGCCATTTTGTAACACACAAATGTGAACATAATTGCAAACTGTTCTAAAAAAATTAAAAGCATTAATGTTTAATTTAAAAATCAATTAAAAGAAATTTTGAAATTCCTCTCAATATAAAAGCTTAGCACTTGTGAATAGAGTTCAGCCTGCCTCAATCGCGATAATATTTTTTTAAACTAGTCTGCAAGAAGGATATGAACACATTAGCCTGAGCTTTGGTTCAGAGGCTTGCCTTGAATAGACAGCCCTTCATTCAGTGAAACTCAAACTGAGACAACCATTTCCTGTACCACATACAATACCATGACAACTACCGGAGAAATGTTAAGCCAATAATTTGTTACAGCATGAATTCCCACCAAGTTATTTTCCCTCCAATTTCCTTACCGTTATGAATTTCGCATTCTAGGCTACCCAACAGGCCATGACACTCTCATGAACTTAAAATAGGAATAAAATGTGAAAGTTTCTCCCCCCCCCCGTTGTGCTTAACTAAAATGCATGTGGTACACACCACTTCCTTTCATGACTGTTACCTAATTTTACCTAATGATGGTTGGTTATTACCAATTGCTAATCCATTAAAGATTGAAAATAGTCACAGGTTTCCCCAGGTCCTGCAACAGTAGGTGGCATTGTCAGAGTGAAAGCAATAAGACCCAACCGAACATTTAACAAAAGTTCAAACAGCATCTTGATTTAATACGACATACCTCAGACATAATTACCATTCCATTACAGGAACAATGCAGCCAGCGGCTCTTCCTGCTTGCATATATATTCTCTTCCCATTCCACCCCTGCAACATCGATCCCTGTCCATTATCCACTCATTCCAGGACATGAAGGGGTGACATTATCGAAGTTTATAAAATCATGAGGGGCATGTAATAGGGTGAAAAGTCAAGGTCTTTTTTTGCAGGATGGGGGAGTCCAAACCTGGAGGGCATAGGTTTAAGGTGAGACCTGAAAGATTTAAAAGACACCTAAGGGTAAGTTTTTTCATGCAGAGGGCGGCGCACGCATGGAATGAGCTTCCAGGGGAAGTGGTGGAAGCTGATACAATTACAACATTTAAAAGGCATCTAGATGGGTAACTGAATAGGTTTAGAGGGATAAGGAGGCTAAGTGCTGGCAAATGGGACTAGATTAGTTTAGGATATCTGCCTGGCATGGAAGTTGGACCAAATAGTCTGTTTTTATGCTGTACAGCTCTATGACTATCTGAAAATGTAGTTTTTGGCTGCTGTACTGGTGTTTTTAAACCAGTGCTTCCCCAAGTGGGGTCAAAGTGTGAGGTGATGTTTTGGGATTGGGAGTGCTGATGGAGTAGTTGCTGACCAGGTTATAAAAGCTGTGCTCTCACTCTAACAGGCCCTGACCACGCTGCAGCTTGCAATGAGGAGTCCCAACAATTTCCAAGCCTTCAATCTGGGTCACCCAGTGGGAGAGGGTTTGGTTAAGTGTCATTTAAACCCCTTCTCCAGTGGCACACAGCAAAAAGAAACAAAAGCAGGAGGCTGTCAGAAACCTGTGGTGAAGTAAATGGGAAATGAAAGCTATTGCTATGAATGACAAAATATTCCCAGATCTCCTTTAACAACAACAATGTGCATTTAAACAGCACCTTTATCACAGTAAACTGCTACAACGTTCCTCTCATGAACTCTGATTTAGAACACTCCAAGTGATAATCATGGATGAATACTCCCAATTCTACTCAGACTAAGGAGTGATTTCCTTCAGTGTAGAAGCTGGCCATTTGGCCCATTGAGTCCACAGTGACCCTCTGAAGAGCATCCCACCCCTGTAACCCTGCATTTCCCATGGCTAATCCACCTAGCCTGCACATCACTTGACGCTATGGGTATTTTAGCACAGCCAATTCACCTAACCTGAACACCTTTGGACTGTGGGAGGAAACCGGAGCACCCGGAGGAAACCCACACAGACACAGGGAGAACGTGCAAATGCCACACAGTCACCTGAGGGTGAAATTGAACCCAGATCCCTGATGCTGTGAGCCACCGTGCTGCCCCAGATGCAATGATGCATCTTACTTTTTTCTGTACAATACAGACAATTATTTCATCAATATATGCTAGAATACTGGCAAACACTTACCCAAAGAAACTTCAGGTGAAGATTGCTCGGACAGGGACAAATTAGACGCTATTGTCTCCCTGGGAAGAATCCTCGTGCCCCTCAAGAAATTTTTAACAGCACATTAGGATTAGCTTTTTTGTCACGTATACTCAATGAGTACAGTGAAAGGTTGATACATCAACACTTACAGCACCATCTTAGGTACAAGATACTTAGGTACAGCTTCTTTAGTTAAATCTACAGCATGTTATCCAATCCAAAGACGAGTGTTGATAAGTTCAGAAAGGTAGCAGGTCTGTGGAGTTTGACTGGAATGTGACACTTATGTCTCCAAGATCTGATTAAATGTAACCGAGTCCTTCAAGTTTCAGTGCAAAACCTGAGGGTGGTCCAAATGGAAATCAAGTTACTGTTTCTTGTTTTGTTAATTATTTGCAAATTTATGGGACAATCAAGTTTTAAATTACAACACACCGTCATGAAAATTCATGATCTTCAGAACTTGCTCTTTGAAATTTGTCAAGTAATGCCAACATGTTCTTCAGATGAAAATGCTGCACCAAGGAAGTTAGGGATTAAGGAGGTAGTTTAGACCAAGAGACAGGAGGTCCTGGTGGATGAGTTGGTGAAGAGAATCAATGTTCTTGTTCCCCAGATCGAGCAGACAAACACTGCCAGCCTGGTCCGAGGGTGCTATGTGAGTTAGTGTGGAGTCTCTACAGCCTGGCAACATGTCCAGCAGTACAAAACGACCTGTAACTTTCTGTCAAACTGTTGTCCGTTATCTTACACTCAATCTCTTCTATTACTGGCCACCAAGGTTTACGCTCACTATTGAACACAACATACTCCCTCACTCACCCTCATTCCCCCGACACGACTAACCCTGGATGCTCTCTCTGCTGCCTTCTCTCACCCAGAACCTTCACCACCTTTCCTCCACTCACACCAACACAATCAATTATATTACCCACTTATATCTTACTCAATCCTTGTCTCTGCATTATTCTAGGAGAAAGCAGACCAGAATAGCATTGAAAGAGTCAGGACAGATGGAGAGGTACCAGGTATTTGTCTTCTCATCCACTATTGGGATAGGATTATTACCCTCTCCAGCAAGAACAGAGGCTTCTCATGCTGAAAAGTCAATGTCCAGCCAACATTGCCCAGGGGAGTTGCTGGCACGAATGGTAACATCACTGGACTGTTAATCCAGAGACCCAGGTAGTGTTCTGGGGAGCCAGGTTCAAATCCCGCCATGGCAGATGGTTGAATTTGAATTCAATAAATATCTGGAATTAAGAATCTAATGACTACTATAAATCCATTGCTAATTGTTGGAAAAACCCATTTGATTCACTAATGCCCTTTAGGGAAGGAAATCTGCCATCCTCACCTGGTCTGGCCTACGTGATTCCAGACCCACAGCAATGGGGTTGACTCCCAACTGCCCTCTGGGCAATAAGGGATGGACAGTAAATGCTGCCTAGCCAGTGACGCTCTCGTCCCATGAATGAATAAAATCCAAGTAAGCAACGTTATGCATTTTTATACCACATTTTTAATAAATTAAATGTGAACGCCATGTTAAGAGGCCACAACTTGTATTCCTTGGTCATAACGCTTTCACTCTTTTGTGTCCTGCAGGTTCACAGTCAATGGGCATGGAATACACATGGTCACTGCCCAGGTAGCATGCCCCGAGATGCTCGTGCTGGGTATCCCAAGATGCCAGTCCAGAGAAATCAGTGCCAACCTTAAAGTGCCATTTGGACTTTCATCTTGGAAATTTGAAGTTGGAGGGAGAGGGAAGCACGATTAAGGAATCATAAGGGTGATAAAGCATCATATTCCTCAATGACAGACTTCCCTGCACTCACTGGTGAGAATTTTGACCCGGTTGGAAAATGTCACATTTTGGTCTACCTGTTGAGAAGGGCCTTACTTGATTTTCCCAAATTTCTTGCCAAAGCCAACATTCAAGGGCTGACTGGATTCTACTCAAGTTGATAGTTCCAGTCAATGACCTTTTATCAGAATACTAAAACTTTTGAGAACAAATCATCGACTTGAATCGCAAACACTGCTTCTCTTCACAGATACTGCCCGACCTGCTGAGTTTTGTTTTCCAGCAGATTTTGTTCTTACGCCATTATCTTTGTCACTTTACATCCTCCCGATTTAAATCTCCCTGCCAGTATGTTAGCTAGTAAGATGGAAGGGTGGGACCAGGGAGATAGTGAGGAAATAGATCAATCTGACACTCGTACAGTTGAGAAAAGAAGTGAGTCAAACAGTCAAGGTGGGCAAGGACAAAGCAGAAAACAAGGTAGGACTGATAAATTAAATTGCATTTATTTCAATGCAATAGGGCCTAATAGGGGAGACAGATGAACTTAAGGCATGGTTAGGGACATGGGGCTGGGATAGCATAGCAATTACAGAAACATGGCTCAGGATGGGCAGGACTGGCAGCTGAATGTTCCAGGATTCAAATGCTACAGGAGGGATAGAAAGAGAGGCAACAGAAGAGGGTGAGTGGCGTTTTTGATAAGGGATAGCATTACAGCTGTACTGAGGGAGGATATTCTGGAAATACATCCAGGGAGGCTATTTGGGTGGAACTGAGAAATAAGAAAGGGATGATCACCTTGTGATTGTATTATAGACCCTCTAACAGTTAGCGGGAAATTGAAAAACAAATTTGTAAGGAGATTTCAGTTATACGTAAGAATAATAGGGTGGCTATGGTAGGGGATTTTAACTTTCCAAACATAGACTGGGACTACCATAGTGTTAAGGGTTTAGATGGAGAGGAATTTGTTAAGTGCGTACAAGACAATTTTCTGATTCAGTATGTGAATGTACCTACTAGAGAAGGTGCAAAACTTGACCTACTCTTGGGAAATAAGGCAGGGCAGGTGACTGAGGTGTCAGTGGGGGAGCACTTTGGGGCCAGTGACTATAATCTTATTAGTTTTAAAATAGTGATGGAAAAGGATAGACCAGATCTAAAAGTTGAAGTTCTAAATTGGAGGAAGGCTAATTTTAACAGTATTAGGCAAGAATTTTTAAATGCTGATTGGGGGCAAATGTTCGCAGGTAAAGGGACGGCTGGGAAAGGGAAAGCCTTCAAAAATGAGATAACGAGACGAGACTCCAGACAAAGTGTATTCCTATTAGGGTGAAAGGGAAGGCTGGTAGGTATAGGGAATGCTGCATGATTAAAGAAAGTGAGGGTTTGGTTAAGAAAAAGAAGGAAGCATATGTCAGGTAAAGACAGGCGAGATCGAGTGAATCCTTAGAAGAGTATAAAGGCAGTAGGAGTATACTTAAGAGGAAAATCAGAAGGGCAAAAAGGGGACATGAAATAGCTTTGACAAATAGAGTTAAAGAGAATCCAAAGGGTTTTTACAAATACATTAAGGACAAAAGGGTAACTAGGGAGCGAATAAGGCCCCTCAAAGATCAGTAAGGCAGCCTTTGTGTGGAGCTGCAGGGAAAGGGGAGATACTAAACGAGTATTTTGCATCAGTGCTTACTGTGGAAAAGGACATGGAAGATATAGAATGTAGGGAAACAGATGGTGTCAGTGGGGAGCATTTTGGGGCCAGAGACCATAATACTAAACGAGTATTTTGCATCAGTACTTACTGTGGAAAAAGACATGGAAGATATAGATTGTAGGGAAATAGATGGTGACACCTTGAAAAATGTCCATATTACAGAGGAGGAAGTGCTGGATGTCTTGAAATGCATAAGAGTGGATAAATCCCCTGGACTTGATCAGATGTATCCTAGAACTCTGTGGGAAGCTAGGGAAGTGATTGCAAGGCCCCTTGCTGAGATATTTGTATCATCGATAGTCACAGGTGAGGTGCTGGAAGACTGGAGGTTGGTTAACATGGTGCCACTGTTTAGGAAAGATGGTAAGGACAAGCCACGGAACTATAGCCCAATGAGCCTGATGTCGATGGTGGGCAAGTTGTTGGAGGGAATCCTGAGGGACAGGATGTACATGTATTTGAAAGGCAAGGACGGATTAAGGGTAGTCAACATGGCTTTGTGCATGGGAAATCATGTCTCACAAACCTGACTGAGTTTTTTGAAGAAGTAACAATGAGGATTGATGAGGGCAGAGCAGTGGATGGGATTGATTGGGTTGGCATATCTGGTCGGCATGGACGAGTTGGACCAAAGGGCCTGTTTCCGTGCTGTACACTCATGAGCTCATTTCAAACTATGCTGTTTGCAATGTTGGGAAGTCAACTGTCCAAAGGCCCAAGCTTTCAACCCCATATTCTTCATCACAAAGACGACCCATTTTCAATCCTGCCTCAGGCATCTGGCACTGAAAGCCCCAACTATGCCAAAATTGCCACCAACAATTACAAAAACTGACCTGTCATTCTCCACAAATCTCAGCTCATGCAAAACCCTGTTACATGTATCCAATCACAGTGCAGGTCAAACATTCTCACCCTCGTTGGCCTGCACTGGCTCCTAGTCCTTCAATCTCTCCACTGTAATATTTTTCAGCCTTCCATTTAAAACCATTCATGGCCTCAGGTTTTTAACACTTTAACCTCATCCAACCCCAAATCGTTCCCATTTACTCCTCATTACACTGAGGTAACATACTCATGAGGAATGAAGGGCTATACTTGAGAACTTATGTGCAAATGATTTTCTGAGAACAACACAAGTCAACTTTAAGCTTCATTTGCCTCAAATCTCAGATTCATTTTTTTTTTGCTCCTATATTTTTATTGACTGTTTTCCTTAATACATCACTGAATGCTGCAGTATGTGTTTTTTTGGTATATCTGCTGATTATTCTCGAACATCTATGAGTTCGATAAACATTGAGTCTGCCATTTTAATGAGGATTGGTTGAATTGACCTATCTTGGCTGTGCTATGCTAGATCCTCTGACACTGTATAAATGAACTTAATGTTGAATAATATATCTTGACATCGTGTAAGTTTTTATTTGAAGCTATCATGTAGTATTGGGCTCAACCCCATACTAATCAATTTGTCATGTTAATTAAAAAAACACTGATCAGTGCATAACCTCTGGAATCACTCATTTTTTAATACCTAATTAGTAAATGTAACACTAATATTTAATTAATATCCCAACTGTTTTTATAATCACTAGTTTATTTTAATTTATATTTGTTTTTGAACATACTTTATACTCCATGTCTATCTGCACTGCAGTGGTTGTGAATAATAAGCTGACAATGCTCTTTAAACTATTGAATTGTTTTTACATCTTTAAAACTGATTTTTAAAGTCATTCACAGAATGTGAGTTTCACTGACGAAGCCAGCATTTGTTGGCATCCCAATGACCCTTCAGAAGGGCAAATCAATGCAAGATTAATTGTACCACCCTTGTTGTGCAACTTGTTTTGTAAGATGTAGCATGTATCAGATAACATTACAAAAATACAATACAATGCTGTTCATCTTTTGAGAATTTGCTCTAAATATGATACAATGGACATCAACATTAATGTCAGAAATATGAACATTATAAATTATATTGGTATGTAGGTTTATTAGTCAAAATAATAACACTAAATGTTGTATTGTATATAGTAGTCGAAATAATTTTAATCAATTACATTGCTGTTCATTTAAGCATTCCTGTGGCTTCTTTGCCAAATTCACAATGTACCATGATAAGAAACAGGGACAGGATTAGCTTGTTCGGCCCCTCAAGCCTACTGTGTCATTCAGTAAGTTCATGGCTGATCCAATACCTGTCCACTTTCATCTCCTTTCCCTGTAACCCTTGATTCCCTGACTGATTAAGCATCTGGCCACCTCAGGCTTAACTGTACACAAGGGCTCAGCCCCCACAGCTCCCTGTGGCAAAGAGTTCCAAAAAATCTCAAATCTCTGAGATAAAAAATTTCTCCTCATCTAGAAAGCTGTTATGAAACTTGAAGGGGTTCAGAAAAGATTTACAAGGATGTTTTGCTGGGGCTGGAGGGCTTGCATTGTAGGGAGAGGCTGATTAGGTTGGGGCTACTTTCCCTGGAGAGTCAGATGCTGAGGGGTGACCTTACAGAGGTTTATAACATCATGAGGGACATGGATAGGGGAAGTAGATAAAGTCTTTACCCTGGTGTGGGGGAGTCCCAATCACAAAGGCACAGGTTTAAGGTGACAGTCGAAAGATTTAAAAGGGATCGTCAAGGCAAACTTATTCATGCAGAGGGTGGTGCATGCATGGAGTGAGCTGCCAGAGGAAGTGTGGAGGCTGGTACAACTGCAACATTTAAAATGGGTACATGAATAGGAAGGATTCAGAGAGATATGAGCCAAATGCTAGCAAATGGGACTAGATTAATTTAGGATACCTGTTGGCATGGATGAGTTGGACCAAAGGATCTGTTTCTGTGTTGTATATCCCTATGACTATCCCAGTCTTAAATTGGTGTCCCTTTATTCTGAAATTATGCCCTCTGATTGTAGACTCACCCATGAGGGGTAAGATCCTCTCAGCATTTACCCTGTAAAGCTCCTTAAGAATTCTAGGTATTTCAATTAGATCACCTTTCATTTTTTAAACTCCAGTGAGTAGACTCCCAACCTGCTTTGCTCATAAGACAATCCATCCATCCCGGGGATCATCCTAATGAACCTTCTCTGAACTGCCTCCTTTAATAAGGGAATAAAACCTGTTCACAGTACCTTGCATGTGGTCTCCCCAGCACCTTACTCGATCCCTCTTGAAATAAGGGCTAACATTCCATTCACCTTCCTGATTACCTGCTGGACCTGGATGCTACTTTTCTGTGTTTCACAAGTCCCCCCAAGCCCCTTTGTGTTGAAGGCTTGCACTGTTTTCTCCATTTAACTGATACTGTTCTTTTGCTTTCCCTTCCCTTCACATTTTCTCACATCATCTTTCATTTGCAAACTTTTTGCCCATTTACTTAACCTCTCAATAGCTCCCTATAAACTGCTTGTATCCCTCTCATAACCTGCCTTTCCACCTATTTTTGTGCTCCCTGCATATCTGGTTCCAGTACCATCACTTTCTTCCTCCAAGTCACTAATATATACTGTAAACAGTTATGATTCTCGCATGGATTCCTGTGGAATCCCACTGGAAAGAGGTCACCAATCTGAAGAAAAAACTCCTTATCCCTGTTCACTGTTTCTTGCCCATCTGTCCATGTCTGGCCTCCAATAACAAGAGTTCTTATCTTATGTTTTAACCTTTTGTGAGATACGTGGTCCAACACCTTCTCCAAATCTAAATAAAATACATCTACTGGTTCCCCTCAATCAACTCTGATTGAGACTTCCTTGAAAAACTCAAATAAATTAGTCAGACATGATTTCCCTTGCATTACGCCATGCTGATTCTGCTCAAACTGATTACAATTTTTGAAACGTTCTGCTATTACTTCCTTAATAATTGACTAAAAAAAGTTAAGCTAATTGGGTTGCTATTGCCCACTTTTTGCCTCCCTCCCATTTTGAACAGGGGTACACATCAGCACTTTTCCAATCCTCTGGTAGTTTCCAGAATCCAATGATTTTGGGGCACACAATAACTGCACCAATACCCTGCAGGATTCCTGACATCTTGGCAATATAAACATAGCTGATGGCTAAGCTTCAGACCACAGTTGCTGGGGCCTATCATTCTGTGAGTGAGATAGCCTTCTAAACCAACATGGGTGGGCGGCACGGTGGCACAGTGGTTAGCACTGCTGCCTCACAGCGCCTGTAGACCCGGGTTCAATTCCCGACTCAGGCGACTGACTGTGTGGAGTTTGCACGTTCTCCCCGTGTCTGCGTGGGTTTCCTCCGGGTGCTCTGGTTTCCTCCCACAGTCACAAAGATGTGCGGGTCAGGTGAATTGGCCAAGCTAAATTGCCCGTAGTGTTAGGTAAGGGGTAAATGTAGGGGTATGGGTGGGTTGCGCTTCGGCGGGTCGGTGTGGACTTGTTGGGCCGAAGGGCCTGTTTCCACACTGTAAGTCTAATCTAATCTAATCTAATCTAATCAACATGTTCCGATTTCTGTGATTTTCTGGATTTGACATGCGTCCCTTGGACCCTCACTTATTATGTCATTAAACCAATATTTTCATCCTCTCTATGCCTAAACACATCTTCATCTATCTTTATCTCTAACTTGCCCATTTTAATTTATCCGAATTATTTCCCCATTTGCTGCCTTGTTTACATCACCATCTAGCTATTCATGCATCTTATTTAATTCCCTCAATCACATTACATTTCTGATTCTAATGACAGAAAACTACGACGCACAGTAAGTTGCAATGAGGTCGGTCTGTAGAGGGATATTAATTGGTTAAGTGAGTGGGTAAATCTTTAACAAATGGGGTAAATGTAAACTTGTCCACTTTGGCAGGATGAATAGGAAAGCAACACATTATTTCAATGGACAGAAATAGCAAAACTCTTGAGCTACAGTATAAAGTTAAAAATCACACATAACACCAGGTTATAGTCAAACAGGTTTATTTGGAAGTACTAGATTTTGAAGCGCTGCTCCTTCATCAGGCGCTCCAAAAGCTAGTGCTTCCAAATCAAGGTGTTGGACTATAACCTGGTGTTGTGTGATTTTTAACTTTGTACACCCCAGTCCAACACCTGGTGCCTCCAAATTTTGAGGTATAGAGCTTGTGTACCTCATGTTCTGACACATGGATGACAAATTTGGTATCAGGTACAGTCAGTGATTAGGCAGGCAGGAAGAATGTTGTTGTTTACCATAAAAGGATGAGAATATGAAAAGAGCAATGCTTTGCCACAATTGTACAGGGTGTTGTTTGGCCCATCTCTAGAAGACTGTGTACAGTTTTTAGTAGCTTTATTCAAGAAAGCACATCATTTCATTTGAAGCAGTTCAGGGGCAGTTCATTCCCAGGATGAAGGAGTTATCTTACACAGAAGACTGGGAAGATAGGGCCTAAATCCATTCCTGTTAAGAAGGATGAGAAATGTTCTTACTGAAACATCGTGCATCCTAAAGGGACTGAGATATATTTCCCTTGAGAGAGAGAGATTAGAAGGAAGAAAGACAGTTTCAAAATAAGAGGTTTCCATTTAAGATGAAAATGAGATTTTTTTTCAGAGGATATTTGCCTACCAAGAGATATCACTTTTCCAAGAGCAATGGAGGTTGGGTGGTTAGATAGATGACTTGGATAGATACCTGACCAGGCAAAAGTGAGGACTGCAGATGCTGGAAACCAAGTCAAGATTAGAGTGGTGCTGGAAAAGCACAGCAGGTCAGGCAGCATCTGAGGAGCAGGAGAATTGATGTTTCAGGCAAAAGCCCTTCATCAGGAATGGAGGCCTGCCTGAAAAGTCAATTTTCCTGCTCCTCTGTTGCTGCCTGACCTGCTGCTTTTTCAGCGCCACTCTAATCTAGTTACCCGACCATCAGAAGAAACAAAGGGAACGGGATATTTGGGAATGTAGGAGCTGCAATCAGATCGGTCATGATTTTAGCAAATGCCTTGAGGGCTGATTGGCCATTTCCTGCTGCAGATTGTGATCTTTGTTTGCTCCTTGTTTCTCCTGGTCCCACTTTACTCTTTCTAATACACTCTATCTCTGACCTCTACTTTTTTCCCTCCATCCATTCTTCCAATTCATTTCACTCACTTTGTCTCTCCAAACGACTTGTCACATTCCTCCCTCCCTCTATCCCATTTCTCATTCACTTTCTCTGTCCCATCTCTCCCTCCAGTCAGATCTCATTCAGGCTCTCTGTCCCATACCAACTCCCAGTTCCTGTGCCCTATTTCTCTCTCTCCTTCCCTTGCGGTCTAACCTCTCACCGTTTGTTCACCCTATCCCATTGCTCCCTTCCTCCTATACTTATTTTTCTCTCTCTGCCTCATTTTACTCTCTCCCTATGCTCCATTTCACACATTCTCTCACACTGTCACATGTTTTATTTCTCTCTTCCCCCAAAGTTCAATTTCTCAATCTCTCCCACCCACTGTTCCATTTTACTTTCTCTCACCCCCATAAAGTTCCACTTCTCTCTCCCTCCCCCAATGTTCCCTTTCTCGCTTTCTACCACCCTTCCCCACTACATTCCATTTCTCACCTCTCCCCCCCCACTATGTTCCGTTTCTCTCTCCCCCCCCACTGTGTTCCGTTTCTCTCTCCCCCCCCCCCAGTGTTCCATTTCTCTCCCCCCACTGTGTTCCATTTCTCTCCCCCCACTATGTTCCATTTCTCTCCCCCCACTGTGTTCCGTTTCCCTCTCCCCCCCCACTGTGTTCCATTTCTCTCCCCCCACTCAGTGTTCCATTTCTCTCTCCACCCTCACTGTGTTCCATTTCTCTCCCCCCACTGTGTTCCATTTCTCTCTCCCCCCCCACTGTGTTCCATTTCCCTCTCCCCCCCCACTGTGTTCCATTTCTCTCCCCCCACTCAGTGTTCCATTTCTCTCTCCACCCTCACTGTGTTCCATTTCTCTCCCCCCACTGTGTTCCATTTCTCTCTCCCCCCCCACTGTGTTCCATTTCTCTCCCCCCACTGTGTTCCATTTCTCTCCCCCCACTCAGTGTTCCATTTCTCTCTCCACCCTCACTGTGTTCCATTTCTCTCCCCCCACTGTGTTCCATTTCTCTCTCCCCCCCCACTGTGTTCCATTTCTCTCCCCCCACTGTGTTCCATTTCTCTCCCCCCCCACTGTGTTCCATTTCTCTCCCCCCACTGTGTTCCATTTCCCTCTCCCCCCCCACTGTGTTCCATTTCCCTCTCCCCCCCCACTGTGTTCCATTTCTCTCCCCCCACTGTGTTCCATTTCTCTCTCCCCCCCCACTGTGTTCCATTTCTCTCCCCCCACTGTGTTCCATTTCTCTCCCCCCACTGTGTTCCATTTCCCTCTCCCCCCCCACTGTGTTCCATTTCCCTCTCCCCCCCCACTGTGTTCCATTTCTCTCTCCCCCCACTCAGTGTTCCATTTCTCTCCCCCCATTGTGTTCCATTTCTCTCTTCTCCCCCCACTATGTTCTATTTCTCTCTCTCCCCTC